>NC_133515.1:77127142-77427857 GCF_049354715.1 Callithrix jacchus | reverse complement strand
ATATTTAGTATTTAGATTAGCTGAATAATCAGAACTTTTGATATCAAATGGTTGCTACTAGGAGAACCCAAAGTTGTTCTGAAGTATAAAGAATTTTCTCCACTCTGCTTCATGTTCTTTGAGGCGAGTATTTCTGGCAGTAAAGCAACTATGCAGAGTTCGTGCTAGGAGCTATACAGATGCCGTTTCAAACTATAGGTGTTTGGGGCCTTGTTTAACAGTATTTTGGAACACAAAGAAATCTAGTTAATTTCAAGGATTATTCAGAGGAAAAGGAATTATCTTGCAGCCATTTGGAAGTGGTCCTAATCAGCCTTAGTATTTTCCTATATTGACCTTAAAATATCAAAGCAAAACAAGATGTGGCTTTATAACTGGTTGAATGAGAAATCACGCCTCAGTGGAATATAAATACAAAATGATTTTGTTCTAGCATTGACTTCGTCCATGCTCCATTGAATTTCTTTTCCCATCATTTGATGATATCTTAAGCAAATTCTATGACTTTCCAGTTATCTTTTGCAAAAGCCCTAATCTCACTCCTATTAAAGTCTCCCCTTGCAGTGCACTCTCCCTCCAGTGCAGGCTTTAACCATGGTTCCTAGGACTGGCCTGGGTATGGGGCATGCTCTGCTCACTCCCTTCTCATGGTATTCCAGCACTCAAATTGTCCTGGTCTCTGTCAGGGCCACTTCCTCTGCCCCCACTTTTCTAGGCTACAATAGCTCAGCTAATATGTGAAGACAGAAGACTAGAATAAAAGGGAAAATGTTGTTTTTCTTTTCCTCCAGATAATGTGGATGCCATCTTCTCTCTCTGATGGTTTTGCTCTTTACAAGTAGAACTTATTCCAAAGCTGGTTTTCTATGGAGATCATGGCTGATCAAAATCACAATTTGTGATCAAAATCACAATTTCTTGATGAGGGAGACCCAGCTTTTTCTTGAGCTTCTAAGTCTTCCTCAGCCCACTTGGTTGTATTCCTCAAAGCCTCTTTGGTGTCTCTTTGCCTCTCTGAAGTCTCTGAGAAGGAGTGAGGGAGGCTTGGTATTGGATGCTTATATTTGGTAACTCTGGAATGTGGGACTTCTGTTTTCTTATGAGTTCCAGTCACCAGTTTTAGCACAACACAACAAAAAGTCCAATTAAACATACTTTCACACTGTTGTATTTCAGAGCATATTGTCTTTGGATTATGTGAATGGGATTCTCCAATTGAACTGGGTTGTTGTCAATTCTGGTGCTATGTTTTAAAGGTGATATTAAAAATGGCTTAATTCCCCAACCCACTAAAATTAGAGCAACTAGTTAGGGTTGCTAGACAGACTAAGATTAGAATCTTCATCACGGATGTGACATTTAGTAGATTATTGAATACACATAGCCTGGAGAATAAAACATTCAAATGTATGATGCATTTTCAGGTAGCATAAGGATTAAAATTTGTTTCCTGGTGATGTGGTTTGGCTGTGTCCCCACCCAAATCTCATCTTGAATTGTAGCTCCCATAATTCCTACATGTCATGGGAGGGACCCGATGGGAGGTAATTGAATCACAAGGGTGGGTTTTACCCGTGCTGTTCTCCGAATAGTAAATAACTGTCTCGAGAAATGATGGTTTTATAAAAGGGCAGCTCCCCTGCACATGCTTTCTTGCCTCTATCATGTAAGAAGTGACTTTGCTCCTCATTCACCTTTTATGATTGTGAGACTTACCCAATTATGTAGAACTGTGAGTCAATTAAACCTCTTTCCTTTATAAATTACCCAGTCTTGGGTATGTCTTTATTAGCAGTGTGAGAATAGACTAATACACCTGGGAAGTTACAGGGTAATTAACTGTATTCTATGTAAGAATTTTTAAAAATCAGAGCTTTCTAAAATAAACAATCTCAGGAGGTGAAGCGCTTTCTATAATTATATTAAGCATTATCTAAATACCACTCGATAGGAATGTTGTCAAGAAGCTTCAATGATAGAATGGATCATAAATCATGAGTTGAAATTTAAATATCTCTTTCAAACTTTTGGTTCTTTTACTTCAGAGAATAACACAAAATAGCTAACTACTTTAGGCCATAGTTACAATTTGGAAGGTTGGTGGGATTAACACCAATTAAGATTCTGATTCTCAGTTTTTCTTTTTTTAGACAGTCTCATTCTGTTGCCAGTCTGGAGTGCATTGGTGTGATCTTGGCTCACTGCAACCTCCACCTTCCAGGTTCAAGTGATTCTCCTGCCTCATCCTCCTGAGTAGGTGGGGCTACAGGCACGTGCCACCATGCCCAGCTAATTTTTGTATTTTTAGTAGAGTTGGGGTATCACCATGTTGGCCAGGATGGTCTCGATCTCTTTATCTCATGATCCGTCTGCCTTGGCCTCCCAAAGTGCTGGGATTACAGGTTGAGCCACTGCAGCCAGCTGATTCTCAGCTTTTGTCTTTTCAGTCAAGAAAAAACAATATTTGCTGTGTTTCTTACTGTAAAGACTTAGAATATTTTGATTAGTAGGAATGTATATGTATTTATTTTTAATAGGCAATACATTTTTTCAGGAAATATGCTCACTTAGGTCTACTTTTTAAAGAATGATTTTACTAACATCAAGGCATTTTGGAAACTAGTTTATAAGCAAAAGATTTTATTGGACAAAGCCTCAAAACCAAGGTAATTTCATGGTTTCAGAAAGAGCACTGAGAATTATTGATCTTCCAATATACACTATTCCTGCTCCTGGTATTTCAGTGCTAATTCTTGTGAAGCAGAGTAAAATTAATATTCCATTTGGATTTTTTTGAATCTGAAAAGTTATTTCAAAGCTTAATTAAAATAACAAACTGGAGACAATAAACAAACTTTTTGAAAATAGAGTTTATAGCTCGATTTATATTTGATTAAAATGCTCTAATAATTAAAACAGTATAATGCTGGTGTAAATTGAAAGATGGACAGAAAAGAATAGCTCCCTTTTGTCTATTACACAAAAGAACTGAATATATTCTTAAGGATACATCACAAATCATAAAGGAGAAGGGGACTTATTTGTAAATGCTAGTTGCATGTACCTACATTGCTAAAAATACAAGAAAGTAGAAAGAAAAAGATTCAGATCCATATTTCATATCATATCTCAAAATACATCCTATGTGAATACATTATTAAGACCCAACACAAATCTGGACTAAAGCAGAATATTTTAAATCTGAGGATTAGGAAACCTTTTAAATTAAAAAGTCATAGAAAAGATAACAGGAAAAGAAAAATGTTTCATCATGTAGAAATACAAAACATAAAGAACTTATGCCATTAAGAGGAAAAACTGGTAAAAATAATTGGCAATATGTGTGACAAGCAAAGCGCTTAACTTCTTTACCACATAGAGGTCATTTAAATTCATAAGAAAAATCACTAGAACTAACTAGACAGAAGGCATAAACAACAATTCGCAAAAGAGAAAAATCAAACGGCAAATAAGCCATATGGAAAAATGTTCAGCCTCATTAAGTGATATGAATTAAAACGAGGTATGATTTTACCTTCTAAATTATCAAAGGTTTAATAGTTTCGAAGACTAATGACAGTGATGAGAGAGAGAACAAAGGAAAGCAGTTTGGAAATACCTGTCAGGAGCTTAAAATGTCAGTATTTGTTGGCCCTGTCTCTCGATTTTTAGAAATTATCCTGAGAAAATAATACAAAGCAGAGCAAATGTTTTGCATTTTTTTGCAGAATATTGGCAATCACAAAAAATAACAAATGACTAGGAAATTAGGCAATCGTTGAGTAAATTATAGCATTTCCATAGGACGGAATATTATGATGCCAATATGATTCTTTCTGTAAGCAGTTTTTAATAATATGGGAAATGCTTATATTATAAGGCTAAGCAAAAAAAGAGAATATTATGTAAGCATTTGAAATATGCTTTACAAGAAAGACTAAGGGGAGAGTCATCAAAATATTAACAAAAGTTGTCATCAGTGCCAGAGACAATATCGCTCTACTTGGACCATGTTGGATAAACCCAGCCAAATCCTTATTCTCTGGCTCTGTTTTCTCTGGACATCATGTGGCTTGCCACCCTTCTGTTAACTCATGATTTCCTCCATCAGATGATAATAAATTTAATTTGATTACCTCTTTCTTTCCATTAATGATATCAGCAGGTAACCTTGATTATGTGTGAGACATTTTGGCTTCTTAATCAGTTTTAGGACTCTCTTTAGATTAAAAAAAAAAAAAAAAAAAAGCCCACACATTTGCAAACTCTATTTGGATGCATTTCTTCAGCACATGACATTTTATTTTTGTGTTGGATCTACTAGTGTTAGTTTTATAGACTATCACCCTCTTGGTTGGTCCCCAAATTCTGGGGCTGTATTTATTTGGAGCTCACATATTGCTTTGTGCTGTCTACACCACCTGGTATCTCTTGTTCCCCCACTTACCCACACAACCTTGATTTTTCCTGGTATGGCTATAGTGTTGAATTTGGCTATTTGGAGAGCTACATGTGTGGGAGGAAATTTTCAAGCAGTATGACCCAGTTTAAAAATTGGGCTTTCCAATCAGTAGTGCAGGCGGGAAGACATCCTTGCTGTTTGCTCATGGCATGCCATGGAATACACCACTTATCTTTTCCAAGACATTTCCTCTCCTAGGTGACATAGATAGGAATCATGGATACATAAGACCTGCCTCCATTTCCCTGATCCAAATAGTAGTGAGGTTAGTTTGGCATGTCTTTTTCTTTGGAAACTCATGCTGACTCCTGGTACTGTGTTCTTTCTTAGTGCTCATCAATTTCTGTTTATGGATCCTGCTTACTAACATTTACCCAGTTAGTTACTAGAATGCAATAGTACTTTTTCCTCCTTTCTGAAAATCAAGACATCTGCTCATCTTCAGTTTTGTTCTTCATGTCTTACTCTTCAGGATTTCTCAAGGTTATCATAATCACACCTGAGAGTTATTTTAGCCTACTGAAATGAAATTAATCTGGGTGTAGAGAACTGAATTCATTTAGTGTGGTTAGGTGCTTCCTTTCAAATTTACTTCACATCTAGGTCTTTAGTTCTCTACTAATGATGCTTGTTCTGTCCATCAGATGGAAGATCCTTCTTGATGGAAAAGATAAAGCCAAAGTGAATGAAGTAATTGTTTTCTTATGTAATCTGTTTACATTAAAATATATTCTCTAGTAGATTGAAGACCTATTATGTTCTTCTTAATCTAAACATAGTTTGACATTTTCTAGAAATCTTAGGTACTTAATGCTTCCCAGAGATTAATGACAACCTTTTTCTGTGACCTTAGACAAATTGTTTAACCTCGATTTCCTTATTCTTTAAAAAGGAAATAATAGTAGTATTTATATAATCAAGTTATTATATGAAGATTGAATAAGTCAATATTTGTGAAAGGCTTTGAGAGTAAGCACCACCTATTTGTTAAATAAATATTCTTAAAACAATAATATCTGTATTCCCTAGAGAACCCTTGTCTCCATTTTGTATATGCCATCCCCTATGTTCAGTCATTAAATTATAATAATTGAATGATCAGAATTTATTTCTTTATCAGTGAATGCTATAGAGTAGCCTCAGCTGTTTATGAAGCACGTAAAATGTGTTTGGTTAATTCCTCATTAGTAAACTTTACATTGTTTAATCATTTTAATTGTAGCTCACTAAATTTTCAATGGTGTTTATAAATTACAACTTTTAAAAATGTTTTTATAATCTTAATTTGTTCTGGCTTTTGAATACATTGTCTTTAAAAATTTTTTAAATAAGTGATACCATTCTCATTCTTAGAGAAAACAATATTTAGTATAAGGCTTTTAAAAATCTTCCCACTGATATATATTTGAATAATAACAATATGGTTTCACTTATATTCCCTAGGTTGCATATGATTTGTAGCCCTTATTTACAAAGTGATTAGTAAGTTTATGTGCTAGAAAGTTCTGATTTTTTCTGATTATGTAATATCAATCAATTTCAACTCTTATGTGAAGCATATTTTTTGTCTGACTTTGAAAAACTGTATATATGTTCCAAACTTTCATTCTTCTATGCTGATTCTCCAACCCTGATTAAATAACTTTAATAACCAGCTTTCATTCCTTTATTATCAAATAAGCTAAAATGTATATATTTAGCATTTATATATTTGTAATGTAATACCTACATGTCTAAATACAGAAATACATATTTTGTCTCTTTTTCCTTTATAGGATATGTAAAACTCAATGCTGCTTCTGCAGAAGAATGTAAAAAATGTTTAGTGATTTAGAAAAATGTAGGTTTTCTTGAAGCCCTTCAGGCAGAATTTGGCCAAATAAAGAATAGAATATCACATAAACTACTTAGGAAATGAATCATTCGGCTCTATAAAAGTAGGGAAGATATGTCTAATTCTAGTTAGTATGACAACATGGGGCAAAAGGTGCCTGCTTTCTGCTGGCATTTCAAGCCCATCTGAGTGAGCCACAAATGGAAGCGTTAACCACGCTTAATACTTAATGCTAACTGCACGCTAATGGCCTTTGTGGAGAATTTGTGCAAAAGTGATCTGGGAGTACATTTAAAGCCCTCCTTTTCTTACTCTAGTCTACCTTGCTAGTCTTATGTTCTGAGACCTCCCTGCAGGGGCCTGACATTTTGGCTAAATTGAAGTATTTCCTACTTTCTAAATCCATCCCAGGCCGGCTGCTACCTGTAACTTAATCAACAATGAAGCTTTACTAATCAGCAAACTGATGTCAAATTTTTTTTTAATTGGTGACACTGGTGACCTGTTAATTAGCATAACAAATGATGGAAAAGAGGGCTTACTGGTGAAATTAAAAGTATTCAATATATGTAGATTGGCTAACATACTTTAAAGACACTGTCTCTACCCTTGCATGAATAGAGTTTCAGAATCTGGCAAGGTTTGTCCTGTCCGCTTTGAGATGGTGCCAAAGGCTTGCTCCCTAATTGCTTCTGCGTCCAGCCATTGGTTTGGGATAGGGTTTCTCAACCTCAGTACTGTTGACATTTTGGGCTACATGATTGTTTGTTGCAGGGGTGTTGTCCTGTGCCGTGTAGCATGTTTCACAGCATTTCTGGTTTCAACCCATTAGACACCAGTAGTATACTCCCTTTTCCTCCCTGTGACAATGAAAAATGTTTCCAGACATTGCCAAATATATCCTGGGGAGCAAAGTCATCCCAGTTGAAAACCACTTGTTTAAGAGGAGTTCTGCTTACATGATCCTGACTAGAAGAAATAGAATCCTGCCTAAGGTGTGTGGCTACTTTCCTGCAGGAATGTGTCACACAGGGATGGAGGACCTAAAGGATAGCTGTGACCTCCCAAGTAGCAGAGCAGGTCATCTGATTAGTTTGTGCCTGCTATGTTTATGGATTCTTGTACAGACCATCTCTGTCTGGCATACTAGATCTGAGCCTTGATTTCATTATAACCTAGTAGTGAGGTTGATGGTAGCTAGCCAACCCTCTCCACCACAGACTTCTTTGGTGGCTTCTGTGATTTACCAAATATATATACATATATATGAGTAGTGATCAAATTTGATTGATTTACCAAAGACTGTCAGTATCTATACAAGAAGTAGATAAGAACTACTTTACTGGAAAGAAATCTCAGTGGAGGCATGCTGGGCCCTGGAGAGCCAATCAATGGTGTGTTGAGATTTGGTAAACCCCATTCTTACTCACAAGAAGTGAAGGCAGTACAAGGGGACTTCCAGTAGTCTCCTCCAGGACAGGGACTACACAAACCCAAACTTTGTAAATTCTGCAGATTTGATAACTTTTCATCTGTATTAGTCCATTTTCATGCTGCTGATAAAGACATACCCCAGATTGGGAAATTTATTTAAAAAAGGGGTTTATTGAACTTACAGTTCCACATGGCTGAGAAGGCCTCACACTCATGGCAGAAGGTGAAAGGTATATCTCACATGGCAGCAGACAAGAGAAAATAGAGCTTGTGCAGGAGAACACCTCTTTTTAAAACCATCAGACCTCTTGAGACTTACTCACTATCATGAGAGTAGCACAGGAAGGACTTGCCACCATGATTCAGTTACATCCCACTGGTTCCCTCCCACAACATGTGGAAATTCAAGAAGAGATTTGAGTGGGGACAGAGCCAAACCATATCATTCCACCCCTGGCCTCTCCCAAATCTCATGTCCTCAAATTTCAAAAACAATCATGCCTTCCCAACAATCCCCCAAAGTCTTAACTCATTTTAATATTAACTCAAAAGTCCACAGTCCAAAGTCTCATCCAAGACGAGGCAAGTCCCTTTCACCTATGAGCCTATAAAATCAAATGCAAGTTAGTTACTTCCTAGATACGATGGGGGTACAGGCATTGGATAAATACAGCCATTCCAAATAGGAACACTGGCCAAAACAAAGGGGCCACAGGCCCCATGCAAGTCTGAAATCCAGTGGGACAGTCAAATCTTAAAGCCCCAAAATGATGTCCTTTGATTCTGTGCCTCATATCCAGGTCAAGCTTATGCAAGAGATGGGTTCCCATGGTCCTGGGCAGCTCCACTCCTGTGGCTTTACAGGGTACAGCCTCCCTCCCCACTGCTTTCATGGGCTGGCACTGAGTGTCTGAAGCTTTTCCTGGCACATGGCACAAGCTGTCAGTGGATCTATCATTAGGGGGTCTGGAGGACAGTGACAGTCTTCTCATAGCTCCACTAGGTGGTGCCCCAGTAGGGACTCTGTATGGGGGCTCTAACCCCAAATTTCCCTTCTGCACTGCCCTAGCAGAGGTTCTCCATGAGAGCGCTGCCCCTATAGCAAACGGCTGCCTGGGCATCCAGGTGTTTCCATACATCTTCTGAAATCTAGATGGAGGTGCTCAAACCTCACTTCTTGACTTCTATGTACCCACAGGCTCAAGACACTGTGGAAGCTGCCAATGCTTGGGGCTTCCACCCTCTGAAGCAACAGCCTGAGTTGTACCTTGACCCCTTTTAGCCGTGGCTGGAGCAGCTGGGATATGGGGCACCAAGACCCTAGACCGCACAAAACAGAGGGACACTGGGGCTGACCCACAAGACCATTCTTGCCTCCTAAGCCTCCAGGCCTGTGATGGGAAGGGCTGCTGTAAAGGCCCCTACATGCCCTGGAGACATTTTTCCATTGTCTTGGTAATTAACATTCAGCTTCTTGTTACTTATGCAAATTTCTGCAACTGGCTTGAATTTCTCTTTAGAAAATGGGATTTTATTTTCTATTGTATTGTCAGGCTGCAAATTTTCCAAACTTTTATGGTCTGTTTCCCTTTTAAAACCGAATGCCCTTAACAGCACCCAAGTCACCTCTTGAGTGCTTTGCTGCTTAGAAATTTCTTCTGCCAGATACCCTAAGTCATCTCCCTCAAGTTCAAATCTCTAGGGCAGGGGCAAAATGCCACCAGTCTCTTTGCTACAATATTGCAATAATCACTTTTGCTCCAGTTCCCAATAAGTTCCTCATCTCCATCTGAGACTACCTCAGCCTGGACCTTATTGTTCATATCACTATCAGCATTTTCATCAAAACTGTTCAACAATTCTCTAGGAAGTTCCAGACTTTCCCACATTGTCCTGTCTTCTTCTGTGCACCTCCAAACTGTTCCAGCCTCTGCCTGTTACCCAGTTCCAAAGTTGCTCCTATATTTTTAGCTATCTTTTCAGCAGTGCCTCACTCTACTAGTATCAATTTACTATATTAGTCCATTTTCATGCTGCTGATAAAGATATACCTGAGATTGGCAATTTACAAAAGAAAGAGATTTATTGGACTTATGGTTTCATATGCCTGGGAAGGCCTTATAATCATGGTAGAAGGTGAAAGACATGTTTCACATGGAAGCAGACAAGAGAAAAGAGAGCTTGTACAGAGGAACTCTTCTTTTTAAAACTATCAGACTTCAAGAGATGTATTTACTATCATGAGAATAGCATGGGAAAGACTTGCCCCTCATGATTCAATTACCTCCCACCAGGTCCCTCCCATAACACATAAGAATTCAAGATGAGATTTGGGTGGGTACACAGCCAAACCATATCACTAGTACTAGTAAATGGAAAGGACTTGTGTCTTTGAACAGGGCAAAGGGTCCTGGGAGCCAGTTGGCTGTGATTTGTAACTGGGAACAAGAGAAAAATAATCCAAGGGAAAAGAGCTGATGGGTAGCAACAGAACTGGGCCCAGCTGAGAAAGGAAGAAATGCTAGAGTCCTCCTCAGCCTCCCCTCTAATTCTCCTCTGCCACACTCGAGATGGGTCCAGTGTCAGTCTCCAAGTTTAGTGCTCAAGCAGACTGAGATGCCAGTTTCCTCTTCTTGCAGGTTCTCCCATTCCAAACCCCCATCACATTGCCTGATGATGAAGGTTGAAAGACAAGGGAGGGAACAGCCTCACACTTCCCCCAAACCATCTGCCATTTGCTTGAGCTTCTGTCATTATCTGCTGGGTAGAGATGAGGGACAAACTGAGGTGGGGCTGGTCTGCTTCTCTGCATACCCTAGAGGATGAATCTGGACCTTCAAAGTTGAGAAAGTAAGGTAGTTAGCATCTCTTGGTACTTACTCAGCTTTAGGGCCAAGTTATGGATTTTAAAGTATCAGTTGTATCCCATTCAACATCCTATTACAAAAATATCAGAGCAAAAGCTGAAATTCTCCTTCTTCATGCACGCTCTCCAATCTTACCTTCTTTACTTAACTTGCTGTTCTAAAAAGCTTTGAAAGAACTAAACAATGCAGAAAGTAACATGGCAGGCACTGGTGTACCAATTACCCACATCTACTCAGAATGACCACATGTAGCATATTTTCCCATTTTCTTCCAATTTTCAAAATAAAAGGAATATAACATTATAAAGAAAGATGAAATCTCTTTGTTCATCCCAAACCACATCATATACCTCTTCCTGAAGGCAATTACTATGATGAAGTTGGTATATATCCTTTCTGTTTTTTTTTAACTATGTATTCATTAACTAGTAAATCATACATATTATTTACTTATATAAATTATATGCTATATGTTTTGTTCTGCAAATTACTTTTATTCATTGCTATGCTTTTGAGATCTTTGTTAATATAAAAAAACTTCATTCAATTTAAATTCTATGTAGTAATCTTTTGTATTAATGTTTCAAATTTTGTTTAAGCATTCCCTATATTGATGGGCAATTAGATTATTTGCAGTTGTCATTGTTCTGCTATAAGCAAAAGTACAGTGAACATATTTATCTATATGACCCTGAACACACATGCAAGATTTTCTCTAGAACATATAGCTAAAAGTGAAATTATTTGGTCATATACATGGTCAATTGATTTCTATATTTCAGTATGCAAACTTGTCTTGAATAGGAGTTGTGTGTGTGTGTATGTGTATGTATCTTATTTCCACATGACCCATCTGGGTTCCCTGTGGTAAATTAGGTCTCCCACTGGTGACTGGAGGTTCTCCTGCAAATCCTGTTTGTGAATCATTGGGCATCTTAGCTCACTTCATGGTAGGCTGACTGTCCCTACTTCCTCCAGCCACCCTGGACAGCAGCTGTGTGCTGGGTGAGTTAGAGCATGAATTGCAACTCTAGGATGATTTGTTTTCATTATCAGGGGAGTCCTTCTCAACTCTCATTTCTCACAATGACACTGACTGCTTCTCCTTTCCATAGCCTGACTTGAATTCCTGGCTGCTTTGACCATTTCCTGTTGGGAAAACTTTCTCACCTCTCTGTATTTCTATCCCTTTTCTGAACCACAGGAATGTTTATCCTGTTCTTGACTATAGACATGTCTTTTTAGTGCATTAAAGGTATTTATCTATTAACACTGTGTGCATTTATTTTAAAGGGAGAGCAGCATATGTAGCTTATGGAGGTATTTTGGCCAGAAGTGTAACATAGCCATTTAAACATTTTTGGAATCTTTCTAGACCTTTGTTTGCACATTTACACACATGCAGACACAAACATCACACACACACACAAACATACACATATGTGTATATATAGTCTTAAATGGAATCATGTTATACATATTGTTGTCCAATTTATTTTAATAATATACATTCATTTGATGCATCTTCTTCTGTCTCTTTCTTCTTTCCTTCATTTCTTACATAATATTCCTTGATATTAATATAATTTATTTAATCATTGTTTTATTTGTCAACACTTTGTTTTGAATGTTTCACAAGTAAAAACTATGCTAATAAGGAATACATTATTTTAAGGGTGCATTTGTGTATATACACATTTTCTCCTCTATATATACAAGTGAAAATGCTTCTGCCATGTAGATTCTCCAAAGTAGAACTTCTGACACAAAAGTCATGACTATTTTAAATTTGAGAAATCTACTAAACTGTCCTGTGTGAGGGTGGCACCATCTTATGTTTTCAAACCCTAGACCAGCCCTACCCAGACTTTATTACAATGTGACATTCATATAAATAATATTTGTACAGTACCCTGGTACAAATAGATGTTTCTGCACTAGGAAACAACTGTCTGGGAGCAATCTGGGCCACTGGCTCCTGCTCATTGCCCCAAGAATGTAGAAAGAAATATCTCAGCACCTGCAACCCATTTGTGGCACAATCATGGGTGAGAAACTCTAGTTTAGACAACATATTAACATACATCTTTTAACAAGTCCATTTGATGAGTAAAGATTATATGTCAGCATTATTTTATTTTGCATTCTCCTCACCAGTGAGATTGTCTTTTCATGTCTTTCAGCTATTTGTATTTCTTTCTTTGTAATACCCACTTTGCCTTTTCTCCTTCCTTCCTTCCTTCCTTCCTTCCTTCCTTCCTTCCTTCCTTCCTTCCTTCCCTCCCTCCCTCCCTCCCTCCTTCCTTCCTTCCTTTCCTCCTTCTCTCCCTCCCTCCCTCCCTCCTTCCTTCCTTTCCTCCTTCTCTCCATCCCTCCTTCCCTCCCTCCCTTCCTTCCTTTCTTTCTCTCCTTCCTTCTTTTGTTTTCTTTCTGACACGATATTGCTATTTTGCCCAGGCTGGTATCAAATTCCTGGGCTCAAGCGATACTCCAGTATCCCAAAGTGCTGGGATTATAGGCATGAGCCACCATGCTTGGCCCCTATTTTTTTTTATTTCTGATTGATTTGTAAGAATGCATTTTCATATAATGTATATAACTCTTTAAGATATATATGTTGTCTGATACTTCTTTTAAAATTTGTGCACAGCATATTTTGTGATAAAAATTTTGAATCTCTGAATCATCAAATCTTTCAATCTTTTATGTTTCTAGCTTCGCTTGGGGATTTGGAAACTTTCCTCTATCATCATATTATTTAAAACAATTGTCATTCTTTAACATTTTTATAGCATTAGAACTTAAAGTCCAACTGAAATTTATTTTAGAGTCCAATTTGAAATTGAAATTTAAGTCAGCTTCTTTTGAAATGGATATCCCAAGATCATTTATCAACCAATTTGAATTTCACCTTTATCATTTTAAATCTCCATAATTCAAGAGTCTGTTTTGGACTCCCTATTCTTTTCCATAATCCAACACCTATTTCTTCACCAAGACCCCTAATATTATAATATGTTTTAGAATCTCGTGACCACTAAGGCTTGTTTTTCCACTGTTAAAACTGTAATGTACTTCCTCTCTCTCATAATGGCCAAGCTAAGCTTCAGAGAATAAAGGCAGCATACGAGCCCATTTTTGGGATTAAAGGGACAGGAGAAGTTTGGTGCATTGTGATTAAGCTGTAAATGTGATTGGTGAAGAGACCCAGAGCACCCTTCTGAAATGAGAACTGATAATTGAGGACTGGTAAGTATAAGCCCTTCCTGGGGTTCCTGTCACATGGCATGTGCCCACTGAATGGCAAAATTGAGGACAATTGTTAAACAAAACAAAACAAAACTTTCTCCAGCACTAACAGCTGGTGGGCCTAAGGATTATTCAGGTTAAGTTGAATTGACTTCAAGTTTGAGCTGACTTGGCCTGTAAAGTTGTATGGACCTCTAATCACCAGAAATCCTCAGATCTGCCTTAATCTAAAATTATCCAGTCACTTCCCTTGAGTCAAGAAGATAAACCAAACTATTCTAGAAAAACCACCATCCCTCTAGGACCTCGTGCATTAATGTAGGGTGTGGGCTAGGCTCTGACTCAATGTATTTCTCTCCTGTGCAATAAGGCAAGTGGAAGCTTTGCCCCATCCATGGGTTAATCCAGTCACTTAATTTCTTCTATTGCATTCTCCCCACACCACCCTATGGAGCATCAAGTCTTTATTCCAGCTCATACACATAAGAAAGGGCAAAAAATGAAGTGAGGAGTGAAAGCCTTATTTGAAAAATGAGATGTGAAAGTTGCACATATCTCTTCTGCTTCTATCTTTTGCCAAAATTTAGTCGTCAGGCCACCCCTTCATACAAGGGATGCTGGGAAGTGTACATTTAGCTTGGTAGTCACTGTCCTGCTAAAATTCAGTGGGGGAAGTGCTCCCTTATTAAGATGAAGAAGGGGAAAATGTATCTTGGGAATATTTAGCAATCTCTGCCTCATCTAGCACTATATTTTAATACCTGCACAGGTAAGAAAAATCCATTCACATAATACAAAGTCAAACCGTCACTTATATACATATTTAGATCTATTTATGTAGAGCTATCTATATTTCATCAATTCTAACACACATGTTTTACACTATAGAAGCTCAGCTCTCAAATTGGAATGTGTCTTCACAATTGATGGTGTCTTATAGTCTGTCAGTCAGAAAGCAGTAATGGTGTGGTTGTCATTGCCTGCACATTCATAAACTTAGCCATTTAAAGGTAAGCTCTCCACAGGTGTAAAACCCTTCAAACATTTAAAGACCATTTGAGAAAGGAATATGAGTATTGGCCTTACCTTGTAATCTTCTGTTCACACCTGAAAAAAATCAAGGATGTTCAGCATCAAAAATTGCAGAATGGGTATCAGCTTCTTGGAAGAAAATTCCAGAGAAAGAGGAATGCTCAAAAGAAATGCTGCATCACTAATGCTCTTGACAGCATGAAGAACAGTAATACACAGAAAAAACATAAACTTCAATGACTCTGAGTTGAAAAATAAATGATAAGACTTTGAATGTAGATACATAGAATTCTCTTTAGTGTATTATTTATGCATGTACAAGACTGACATATGCTAAAAGTCTATTCTAAATAAATCCAAAAGAGCTTTTAGTAATATGAAAGCATCAAGGCTATCAAAATAGTATCCCAAACTTGGAAATAGACAAGAGAATTTTTTTGTTTGCAGTACAGTGTTAGGTTTGATTTTCTATTTACTTGAATATCTTATAGCTTTATAGAGGCAGAGTTTAGATTGTAGATTTAGTCCAGTAGAAATGCAAATCATTTCTATCCTCTGAAATGGATAATCCCAGTGATATGGCTATAGCTTTGTCTGATATAAACCAGTTTTTTGCTCTTTTTGTTTAAATTTACCCCAACAATCTAGCAAATCACCTCTATATACACCCAGCTTCTCAAATGCTCTTTGGACTGATTTAACTTCATGCTTGTTCTCTCCATAATTTACAAGTTGAATAAAATCTTCGATGTGCTTACTTTAAATTTGCATGAGAGTTTTGCTCTTCCTTTAACAAATCATAGGACACTTGGCAGCATTTCTTTAGTGGTACATAAAATAATGACATGACTCACAATTGATCGCATGCTAAACTCAATGGATTATGGTATCGCTGCTGCATCAATTTGTATGTCATCAGCAAGCTAGTGAACGGGAAATTAGAGTGACCAAATCACAAATGTTGTAGGCATGACATCTCAAAATGTTTTGATGAAGGTTTAGTCTGGAAACACTCTGCAGTAGGCATATGTCATTATTTTGCCTGCTCAGCATCAGAAATGGATTCCTATGCCTGGAGAATTTCCTATCTGTGATATCCTGTACACATTGAGCTGCTTTCCCACCGCAGAAGGTAACCATGGCAGATACTTCCTTCCCCAGCCTCCTTTGATGCTGGAACATAGGTACATTTATGCCATCCTAGACTATAAATTAGAAACTGGTGCCTCAGTCAAGCAGGCTCTTCAGGAAATCTTCTCTAGCGATGGCAAGAGCTGTCATAGACAGGGGTTCTTAGAGTGGCCATCACTGAAGCTGGAGCATGGGGCAAATGCCTAGGGTGGGGTTGTGGAGGCAGCATCAGTTTTTAGCCTGATTTGATGACCTGAGTCCTCTGAGGTTGTGTGTCCTCTGAATCTGCTTCTCCAGCCACCTTGGAAATTCTGTGAGCCCCTCAATCTCCTTTATAGCTTCTCAGTCTTCTTTAATCTGTGAGTCATTTGTATGAAACCGTGAACACCAATGGAACCTATGTTGAGACTTGGGGAGCCCACAGGAAGTAATACTTCTGGAATAAATTTGGTTTTCTACCTGCCCAGGTGTACTGATGACTCACACTAACTTTATATTGGAGACGACAGACATTTTAAATTTTAATGTAGTTAAAGGAGCCCAAAGACCTAGAGAGAAAGGAATGTTGTAGACAATTTATCATGGGAGGCTGTTTTGTCATTCCCCAGCTATGGCCCTCAAGGTGGCCTGCAAGGCACTCTCGTTACCAAAGCTTTGAGAGCTGTCCTAGCACCTTTAAAAAACACTGCAGTGGGGGATAAGATAGCTAATGTAGCCTGGCTAGGGCTAAAGACAGTGAGAAAACACTAATTTCCTAGAGTTTTTCCTAGTTCTCTAACTCTTCCTCTCCTTGATGGTGGCTCTCTGAAGGCTGGTGATGTAGGTGAAAGATACTGTCTCTGAAGTGGCTTCTTGGTCTAAAAGGGGATCCCCATGGCACTGGCCCTGAGCTAATGGATGATCCCTGGGGACTTGGAATGTTGCTGTATTTCTCTTAGTCGAGGAGTAAGGATTTATTTGGTCATGGAATAAATGGAATTTTCAGCCAAGCCCACCCTATAGTACATCCAGGCAAGGGGAGAAGGGCAGAGTCTAGATCTTTAGGGTATAACTGGCTTAGGAGTCATCAACATCAGGCAGAATTTCCACATCAGCTCCCTGACCTATGGTAAGAGCCACTGTGGTGGGAACAGCCAATGAAAAACCTCTGAAACTCCTCCACAGAAAAATTATAAATCAAAAGGGATATTGCACCCCTGGGGAAATGGCATGAGTTTATGTGGTTCTCCAGCCTTCCTGACAAGTCTTAAGCTGCCTTGTATCCTTTTTAAAAGTTCTTGTTCTTCTTAAATCCTCTGAAGCCAGTTTCATTTGCAGTGCCCTAACTGATACCGATACATAATTATTTTGCCAATAAATTGTATAATTAAATCTAAACATAAGAAAAAATAAGTTTTATTCTTGACAGTTGTGATATCAAAGCTAGGTAACTGAATTTTGAACTGAGAAAATTAGCTCCTGTGATAAAATAGTCATGAGCTTCTGCAGGCACTTAGCAGTTTAAGAAGTAGCCAAGAGATGGGTTGGACACCACCAGCATATTTTACTTATTTGGACAATGTGTGTGCACACCCATTTATTGGACCACAGGCAAAAGCCCTGAGGTTTGGTCAAAATCAGAATGCTACATTACGATGGAACAAGAATCTGGGGAAACATAAACAAATCCAAAATCTCTAGGATTGCCCTACTACAAACAAATACTTGAGCTTTATGCTGCCATTCCTGGAAAAATAATAACTAGCTTCTAATAAGCAAATCGTTCTAGGAAAAACAGACATTTGGAAAATACAATTTGCAGACAGACCAGCAAGCATACATTTAGGGAACCATAAAACCCTCTATAATAAACACAGTTTAATTTTTTTAAAAGGCAAAATCAAATTATGCTAAAAGAATTAAATAAAGTCTCTTGCTGCAGAAAAGACACTGTTTATCTTTGTTTGTATGATACTAATTTTTATATTCCTGGGTAAAAGCAAAAAATAAGCGACAGAGGTTTTTTGTTTGTTTCTTTGGCTGTTAGTTTATTTTAAATCCGTCACCAGCAATTATAGATTCTTTCATATTCACACATTTGTTCATCCAACAGTTTTTTTTCAGTGGCTCTCTGTGCCGGGCTCAGGGAAAGTATGACAAAGGCTGGCATATGAGAAAAACATGGCATATTTGGGCAACTAAAAGCAGCTGTTGGAGCACAGAGAACATAAAGGGCTATAGATAAGAAAGCACCGGATGATAAAGTCCTTTGAGACGGCATTAGAGAAACCTGACATGCATTGCGTAATGGAAAGACATTAAAATACTTTAAAAAGACATGGATGCTATCAACTTCAGATTTTAGAAAGATCATGGCTGCCACATAAAGAATGAATTAGAGGACTCAAGAGTAGGTGCACCCATATTGCAGGAGCTTAGGAGAAGGAATGAAGGCAATAATTGGAAGGATTCAAGAATAATGTAAGCAGTGAAAGTAACAGGAATTTATTAAGTAAGTATGTGTGTATGGGGGGAGTATGAGCTCAGATTCTGACTTGAGAAATAAAATCATTGGTGGTACCAATCTCAATTATAAATTATACAAGAAAAACAGTTGGGAGTGGTGTAAATGATGAGTTCAGTACTAGGTGTGTTTTATTCCAAGTGCTTGCAGCACATGAAGGTTAAAATGTCCAAAAGTCTGTTGGATACATAAATCACAAAGAATAGATCTGAGCTGAAGGCATGGCCTTTGAAATCATCAGCATTATCCCATTGGTGGCTGAAACCAAGGGTTGATGGAAGAATAGCAAAGCATATGGAAGAAAATCTTGAGGAACAATAAACATTAAGGGCTGTGGATAGAAAAAGGGGACTACAAAGATGACTGGGAATCATTCAGAACCAGAGGTGTCTGGGAGGCCGTGAAAAGAGACTTGCAGGAAGGGTGGATATCAAGTAAGTTACAGCCTGAGAAGTAGCCAATGAATTGAGAAATTAGGCTCTTTTTCTGTGAGAAAAAAACCCTGGGGAAGAGAGTCATGCTGCCTATCATAACAAGGTAGTTTTTCTTTTCCATTTCTTTCTTCTCTACCATCTCCTCTTTCTGCTTCTTCATCTTTTTCTTCCTCTTCCTTTCCCTTCTCCTCCTAACCTTCCCCGCCTCCTCACTCTTCTTTGCAGATCCTGCAAATTCTTAAGACTGTTTAAAAATTTAACTATATTATTCACATCCTGTAGTTTCTTTTCGTGGAAACACTTTCTGTAATATATCCAAGACAGACTTTCTTATCTAAGATAATTTGCCCTATCATCTGTGGGTGATTATTTGTTCCAGGGACAGGATTTAGCAGGGCAGAAGAACTCCTGAATAACAGGAGTATGGGTGGGGAAAGAAAGAAGTCTGTTGCAGTGTCCTTAATATGGGACTTGGAGGGGATTCAGACATCAGGTTTGGGAATAAAGAGTACTTGAGTATTGATTTGAGAAAGAAGAGGTGAGAGGAAATAGAGGAGATGAGATTAAGAGCCAGGCAACTGAACACATGCAAAAGAAGGATGAATGTGCAGAAGTCTAGATCTTGAGAGCAGGGGAGAAAGTTAAGTTTTGATGTTGCTAGAGCAGAAACACTTGAGAGTAGATGCCAGGCTGGTGGCCATGGTTGGGTAGAAACCAAGGACCATGGGCTTTTGCTCCCCAAGGGCACTGACTCAAACTTCTCTCGTCTCACCTAGTTTCTCTGATCTTTGCTATTTGGACTATCCGCTACCCCATTTTCAATTTGTTTATTCACTAATTTATTCAACAAATACTTGTTGAACATTCGTTACGCATTAAGAAGTGGTTGTTGAACATTCATTATGCATTAAGCAGTAGATATACAGATGGAAAGACAGCATCCCTGGCTTCAAGCTATGCTGTTTAAAGTAGAAATTGAAAGACCCATGAACAGGCCTTCCCCCTGACTGTGATGAGTGGTATAGGGGAATTCGGTATGAGTTCTGTCGAGATCCTGAACAGGAGGACACCTGTGTCTTTCTGGGCCATGAGAGAAGCCTTCAGAGAGGAATGAACTTCTGTAGATCCTTCTTCACAGTTTCAGGTGCCTCTTACTTTGAGTAGCCTCTGGGATGCCCTTGCCTGGAGAAATGATCTCTCCTCTCTGCTGCCCTCTTTGTCTTATTGAGGCTTTAGAGAGCATGTCTCTTGGAATTTTCATGTTGATTTTTTGACCTCTCATTTTGGTATTTTGTTCTAGTTCTCTATTAGCAGGTTGCAGGTTTTGCATTAGATGATATCTGCTCTACACCTACTTCTTGGGTTATTCCATCTCAGGAACTCGTTGCCTCACAATCAGAGAATGAATATTTCATCTTCTTAAGTCTGTTTCATACTCCTGTTGGTGGTGGGGAATTCTAACTTCCTTGTCTCTGGCCGAACCTAATGACATTGATGATAAAGGACTCGGAAATAATAAATGAAATATGGTCACTGTGTGAACCAGGATGATGTCCTCCTAGGAATGTCTTCCTCAGTTACAGACAACAAGAATCTGGCTCTTAGAACTTCAAAATTAAACATCCAAGTCTACTGATAACAGAGCATTTTAATAGTATTTTGGGAATAGCATTTTTGGAAACTAACCCAAATAGTTAGAAAATAAAATAGGTTTATTAGGTGCTTTCAAAAGGTGTACTACAGACATTATTATAAATGAGCTTGTACAAAAATCCACCGTAGGTGGTATATGTATGTCACTCCACACTATCCCTTTGTTTCTCGACAAGGAGATTTTGTTATAGATTCTGTCTAATGAGAAAATCAGGAAAAGAAAAGGAGATGATGTCCTTATCTCAAAGCTTAAAAACTATATTAATGCATTAGACAGAAAGTTATGTTAGTGCATTTTAATAGATTATGTGATTCATTTATAGTTATGATTTTATTGTGAAAACTGATTTCTTCATAAAGTAGGCTTCTATGCATTTTTCCCCAGGAAAAATGAAAATGGATGATAAAAATGATAAATACCATAAATTAGTGACAGCCTTCTGGATCATCAAAAGAAGATTATTTTAAATGTGTAGAAAATGCTAAAATGGGTCTTTTCCGCTCTCAATTTCAAGTGAGGCAACAATATGATAGACATTAGACACCAAAATGGGCGTGAAACAGATTGTCATATGCAGACTTTACAAAAGGAATGCTCAAAAAAGTTTCACAACTCTGAAACTCTTGAGTGCTTGATTTACTTTGAGAATATAAAAGGGTAAAGAAAGAGGAGGCAGGAGGGGCGTTATAAGCTGATTTTCTTGGGAGAGAATTATGGCTGTCTGTGAGTTTCCACCTCTCTCTTCCTCACAGGAAAAATGGGGAGTGGAAGGGCTGTTTTCTAAGGTCAGGTTACAGGAGAGGGAGCTTCACAGGGTCATTTGGTGAGTTTTCGGTATAATCCCCTGAAGGGAACTGCAGTTGGAGGGGTCAGGGACTGGTGCCTGGGAAAGCTAAAGAGGCCAGTGGCAGCTGGAAGGAGGTGGTCACTTCCTCTCAGCATTTGTCAGTAGGTGGGAAACACGAGTGTTTCTTGTGGACCACATATAGCGAGAGATGAGGCCAAACTGTCTTAAGTCTGTGTTAGGCAGCTTCCAAAAATGACCCATCATGATTCCTGTCTTCTGGTATTCATGCCCTTGTGCAGTCTCCTCCCTTAGAGTGTACGCTGGACCTAGTGGCTTCTTTCTAATGAAGAGAATATGACAAAAGTGATGGGATGTCTCTTTCATGGTTAGGTTACAAAAGACCGATTTCTGTCTTCTCTCTATTCCCTGCTCAGCTTGTATGCTTTGATGAAGCAAACTGCCATGTTAGAGGGGCCTACCTGGCAAAGAACCGAGGGTAACCTCCAGCCAGAAGTCAGGAGGAGCTAAGGCCCTCTGTCCAGTAGTCTGTGAGGAGCTGAATCCTGATATTAACTGGGTGAGTGAACTGGGAAGCAGCTCCTCAGTTCAGCTTTGTGATGACTGTGGCCCCAGCTTTATAAGAGACCCTGAAGCAGAGTATGTAGCTAAGCCAGGCCTAGATTCCTGGCCTATAGAAAGTGTGAGATAGTAAGTGTGAATTGTTTTATTTTATTTTGTTTATTTATTTTTTGAGACATGGTCTTGCTCTGTCACTCAGACTGGAGTACAGTGGCACAATCACGGCTCACTGCAGCCTTGATCTCCCAGGCTCAAGTGATCCTCCCACCTCAGCCTCCTGACTAGCTGGGACTATAGGCATGTACCACCACACTCAGCTAATTTTAATTTGTTTTTATAATACTAGAAATGAGCTATTGATCTGTTGCCCAGGCTGGTCTCAAACTCTCAGGCTCAAGTGATCCTCCTCCCTGGCCTTCCAAAGTGTTGGGATTATAGGCATGAGCCACTGTGCCTGGCTGATTGTTGTAAGCCATAATATGGTAATTTGTTACACAGCCATAGCTAACTAATACAAATTCCTATTCGAAAGGATACCCTGGGGAATGAGTAAGCTCTAACAGTAAGAGTTTGTGTAGAGTGGACGGCTCAATAACCAGTACAGAATGGGAAACAGCAGCGATGGGGACAGATGTCACTTACGTCAAGGAAGCCCAGGAGAGGAGCCTCCAATGAGCTCTTAGAGGCACCCATAAGAGAAATGAGGAAAGTCATCAGCAAAGACTTCCCTTGGCCCTCTTTTACTTCCTTCCTTCATCCCCCAAACCACCCCTGGAGGGGCTGAGGCCCTGGTCAGCAAAGGAGAAGAAACAAAGAGGAAGTCAGTAGATGGCAACCATATCCCTGAACCCCTCTGCAAGTGGCCTGCTTAAAGCAGCTCCCACATGAGGAAGGGAAGAAGATTTTGCTCTAACTTGAGTTTAGATATTAATATTTGGGGCTGGACAATTTCTGCTTGTGAATTGAGCTTGCCTTTTGTGACTTAAAATGGCCAGAAAAGCCAGTGCTTTCTTTCAGGGACTGGAGAAAATCATCCCCACTGAGTATATATTTAAAGTAAAGTTGTCTTTTGATACATCACTAATTGTGTTGTTTGACATGCTGGCTACAAATATAATGTAAGTCTTGGAAAATTGGTAGGTTAGTTATGCAGGCTATAGCAATATTCCTATCATTCCATTTTTCAATAATTTTAGGCAATAATTTACTATGTTATTTTTTATTTTGTCTGTGTACCAGGAACATATCCGAATTTTTTAAAGTTCAGGATACAATCTCTTTGGATTTTTAGCATAACGCTTAAAAATTAAAATCTGGATGGATGGGTACACAGAGGATTTTTAAAGCAGTGAAACTTTTCTGTATGATGCTATAATGGTGGATGCAAGTAATTATAAATTTGTCAAAACCTACAAGCTGTACAAGAGTGAACTCCAATGAAAACTATGGGCTTTGGGTGATAATTGATGCAGGTCTATCAGTTGTAATAAATGTATTACTCTGGTATAGGGTTTTGATAAGCTGTGCATGTGTGAGGGCAGAGAGTATACGTGGACTCTCTGTACTTTCTGCTCAGTTTTGCCAAAAACCTAAAACTGCTCTTAAAAAATAAAGCCATAGCTGGGCGTAGTGGTTCAAGCCTATAACGCCAGCACTTCGGGAGGCTGAGGTGGTGGGTGGGTTGCTTGAGCCTAGGAGTTCAAGACTGGCCTCAGCAACATGGTGAAACCCTGCTCTACAAAAAATTTTTAAAAAATTAGCCAGGCATGGTGGCTTGTGCCTATGGTCCCAGCTGCTCAGGAGGCTGAGGTGGGAGGAGCTCTTGAGTCTGGAAGCTTGAGGCTGCAGTGAGCCATGATCATACCACTGTACTCCAACCCGAGTGATAGTGATAAAAAAATTTTTTTAATAAAACCATAAAAATAAAGTAACATCTCTCCCTTATTTTCTGTTTATGGGATGAGTTACTAAATGTGTAATAAACTTGTAATAATAACCCCAGAGAACAAAGAAAAAGAAGGTATTGAGTTCGTTTGGATTCAGCAATGAAAGTAAAGAGAATTTAAATCTCTGAGGGTGAGTACTTAGGAAAAAGTAAACAGAACATAACTAGCCTGACAAAATAGAGGAGAAAAGAGGAAACATTTACACAGTTACAGACAGCATTTTTAAATTAGGTGAGGTGGTATGCCAGCATTCTGTGTCCTCCTCTGCTCTGTGCCCCAAGAGACTGGCCTCACTGGACTCTGTTACCAAGATCCCTTACCCTTTAGTTTACAGTTGGGTTTGGCTAGTGGGGGAAGGGCACACGGCCACCTGTTGTCACACCTCCTTGCCTTAGCACTGTCTTAAGAGCAGCCATGTTCCTCTATGGTCACACAGAGTCTGGTGGGCTTTCTTCTCCTATGGTGGCTGCTCTCACCAAGTTCTGATAATATTATTTCCTGTCCCCTGCCTCTTTAAGCCTAGTGATAGTAATGGCTTCTTGCCACTGGTAGTTTTGGGGTTCCTCAACTTCCACTGTCGTTCCTTTAATCCTGCCCACACCTCTGTGAAGACTCCCACCACTAAAAATGTCCTTTAAATTCCTGGATGAAGGTACTGTTTCTTTCCTGCTAAGACCCTCATTGACACAGGAAGGAGCCAATGACATTCCTGAAAGATCCAGAAACTGCAATAGTTAATGGTTTTATTGTGTAGAAAGTATTTGCTTTCTACACCTTTCCACATCTTAGAATTATATGACCTGCTTACTTTTGCCTTTTCTATTTTTTTGACAGCAAGTGCTCCAATATCTTTTTTTCAAGACCTTTTGATTAGAGGAGATAATTTTCAGTTTTGTTTCCTGAGTGGACTCTGAACCATTCTTTCCTTGTTGGACTCTTCTTGAGCTGACGCTTGCTGCACACATTCCACGAAGGCCTTGAACCTGGCCTCTGACCTCCTGAGATCCTTGGCAGTGGCTACTTTTGTTTCACATGTACCTAACCCTGCCATGTTGGGGGGATTTTATGCTTTGAAGTCTGGATTCAGCAACTCTAAGCTGGGTGTGGGAAATTAATAATATGGAAATAAAGTTGAAACCACAAAATTACCTGCTAACCAAAATTTGCTAAAATGAAATTTCCTTAAAACCAGTGTTAATTCATTCCTCAGATGAATGCCAGGTGTGACAAATGAATCCTCTGTACTGTGGAGGTTGACAGATTCAGACCTTATGGAAAGAGGAACTATAGCCAATCCCAAACCTGGGCCCTTTCCAGAAAAGAAAGCTGTGCCTTCTGGCACAAGACCAAATTACCCAACCTGGGATCTGCTTGTAGGATTTTGTCTTATTAATTTCTATGGCATTTTGCCTAAAATGAGGGGCACGAAATATATGTATTTGGTTGATGTTTCAGATGAATGGAAGTTTAAATTAATAGATCAAAATTCATACTTAGAATTTTAGCACTGCAAAGATGTGGCTGGTTAATAGATAATTTAATATAGCTACAAGAATAAAACTTGTTTACAAACAGGAAGCTCTACTTTCCAAAATAAATTTTGGGGGTCACTACTGTTAGTTACAAATTTTCTCTCTCTTCTTCAGGATTGCACTTCCTGCCTCTTTGAGATTAGGCATTGCCACTTGGGTTGCTTTGGCCAATGAAATGTGAGAGAAAGTGTCAGGTGTCAGTCCGGGGTGAAAACTTTATGCATGAGTGTGCTATGCATCACACTTTCTTTCTGCTGTTATACCCAGCAAGGCTTGTGATAGTGGCCACTGCATTGGCCTGAACCCCTGAGTGAGGGCCAGGGAAGCAGAGTCCCTATCAACCCAGGGTGGTCATGGAGCATGAATGAGCAATATAGCTTTGTTGTTTGAGGCCAGTGAAATTTGAGGCCCATGTAACTGAGCCCATGCAGAAGTGACGAGTTCCTGAAAAACTCCATGCTGAAACCCCAAAAATATAGTCTCACAAAAACACTACATGAGGAATACAGTAGTCGCCCCTCTTCTGTGGGGGGTACATTTCAAGACCCCCCGTGGATGCCTGAAACCATGATAGTACCCAACCCTGTATATACTATGATTTTTTCTATACATACCTACCTATGATAAAGTTTAATTTATAAAGCAGGCACAGAGTTTAAAAACTAATCATAAAATAGAACAATTATAACAATATGCTACCATAATCACTCTTGTGTGTTAGAGCCATTATTGAGTAAAATAAAGATTCCTTGAAGACAAGCACTGCAAAACAGTGACAGTTTATCTGATAGTCTAGATGGCTACAAAGTGTCTAGTGGGTGGGGAGGTAGAGAGCGTGGATCCCCTGGATGAAGAGATGATTCACATCCTTGGTGGGACAGAGCAGGATGGCTGGAGATTTCATCAAGCTACTCACAGCAGCATGCAATTTAAAATTTATGAATTATTTACTTCTGGAATTTTCTATTTAATATTTTGGAACACATTTGACCTCGGGTAGTTGAAACTGTGGGTGAGGGGGGACTACTGTATTATATTTGGGAGTTGCATTTCTGATCAAGGACTAAGCAGCAAATAAACCTAACGATAATAGATATAACCTATAGGTCTTATAAACAATTTTACGTGTGAATAGATACATAGATACATTTATAAAATAAAGATTCAACAGCTATAAAATTTCATTATAATTTGAAAGTCTTTTTTATTTTTTTGAGACAGAGTCTCACTCTGTTGTCCAGGCTGGAGTGCAATGGTGTGATCTCAGGTCACTGCAACCTCTGCCTCCTGGGTTCAAGTGATTCTCTTGCCTCAGTCTCCGGAGTAGCTGGGATTACAGGCATGTGCCACCACATCCAGCTAATTTTTGTATTTTCAGTAGAGATGGGGTTTCACCATGTTGGCCAGGCTGATCTCAAACTCTTGACCTCAAGTGATCCGGCCTCCTCTACCTCCCAGCATGCTGGGATTACAGGCATTAGCCACCGCGCCTGGACATAATTTAAACAGTCTTATGAAATGCACACTGATTCTGTAAGAAACCCCAACTATGCTGTGTCATTAATTTGACCTACCATAAATAATAGAATTTTAGAAACTTGATTTTGTTGTTGTTGTTGTTTCTTTTTGTTGCTTGCCTTGCTTTCCTGAGCTTTGAGAAACTTTGGCGGAGAGCAGGGAATGGAGGTGGCAGGAGGGGAAATGAGTTGATGCCTTCTTTATCTTATGATAAATATTCCTGTTAGGTTCTAAAATCATTCAAACTACTCTCAAAATTGCATTTGTCTGTTTCAAGAAGTCATGGCATCCAAATAGTTGAAGATCTCATTGAGTATTTTAGTTTTGTACACCTGTGGGGCGGGGATTCTTGACTTGGATTTGTCTGGTCTCCTTTCTTAGCAGGTTTGTTTTCCTCTTTCTTCTTCCCATTAAACAACAGTGAGTTACATTTAAGGTGAAGAAGTTGGACCACAGCATGTCCAAGGGCTGTGGGAAGGAGGGAGATGGTGGCCATTGCACCTCTCCTTTGACGATAATTGTGGGTATTTATTGACAAACGGTTCTGTTTACTTTTTAGCACTAGATGATAAAGACTTAGCTCCCACAAGCCTCCCTCAGTTGGTTCCTAGTTCTGGCAGCAGTGGCCTCTTGGAAAGTTCCTAGAAACTTCAAAAAAGCCAAAAAAGAGCCCTGAGTGTTCTTCAGTGAAGTACTAGGTTTAATTTTCTATGGGCTCCCTATTTTAAAACTATGCAGACAAAGATTAACTTGTGGATATTTTTCCAAAAAATGATGCAAAAAATTTCTGTCTCATGGAAGAATTCTCTCTGAAAAGTTTCTTGCCTGATAAGATATGAATCAGTTATTTTATTTTTTATTTTTATTTATATTTTGAGACAGAGTTTCGCTCTTGTTACCCAGGCTGGAGTGCAATGGTGCGATCTCAGCTCACCGCAACCTCCACCTCCTGGGTTCAGGCAATTCTCCTGCCTCAGCCTCCTGAGTAGCTGGGATTACAGGCATGCACCACCATGCCCAGCTAATTTTTTGTATTTTTGTAGAGACGGGATTTCACTATGTTGACCAGAATAGTCTCGATCTCTTGACCTGGTGATCCACCTGCCTTGGCCTCCCAAAGTGCTGGGATTACAGGCTTGAGCCACCATGCCCGGCAGTTATTTTTTTTTTGAAATAGATACCTAGCTTCTCAAAAAAAATATTTTTTTAATTAGTCCTAACATCTTACTGTTTATTAATTAGTAAGTTAAATAAAATATTTAATGGTATTCTTTTTATATTTATCTGAGAGTCATGATTCTTCATTCCTGCAAGTCATATTTGAAGAGGTTCTGTTTCTGTTATGGGCAATGGAAAGTGAAACACTGATGGAGCTCTGGGAATAGAAAGGAAGTGTAAACACGGATAGCACGTATTTAAATTTTGTTCTTCTTACAGGACCATGTTCTGTTGTGTCATTAAAGCAGACATTCTCTCATTAAAGTTTGCAGCCTAATTGTAAATGCTGGCATTGGAAAGATACTGCAAATGTATATTGATTTTATTATCAGGGAGGCAGGTGTGGTCAGCATTCTGCTCAGCCCCAGCTCCCGTGGCCATATGAGATAGCAAATTAGCAGCTGCTGGAGCCCAGGTAAAACAAGGCTCAGGCTCTGCGCATCCTGTCTATATCCCTCTTTTGCCACACTGTGCACGTTATGTGCACGTTATGTGTTATGTGTATGTATCAGGTCGGTGCAAAAGTAATGGTGCTTTTTATCATTAAAAGTAATGGTAAAAGCTGCAATAACTTTTGCACCAACCTATACCTATGTTATATATCTAATCGACAGAGGTTCCTACGTCTACCTGCAGAGACTAATGGCTTTAATTTCAGAAAACATAGATCAAAGGGAGATGAACTTGTGGGGCATAAAGGAGGCAGAAGACAAACCTAAAGGTTCCACAAAACCTGCAGATGCAAAGTGCCTTCAGTTCAAAGTCAGACATCATCAGTTGGAGCTGGAGATTACTAGGATATGAGCATCTTCAGAGGGGAGAGACCTGACTTTTTTTCTGTATTAACATAACTTTTAGAAGGAAAATGATAGAAAAACTGTAGCTGAGGAATGCTTTGAGAGGCTAACAAAAGAACAGAAAAGGAATGAACCAACAGTGGTCAGAAAGATTTGTCCCCTGGTCCAAGCTCAACCCTCTATCCTCTGTGCTCTAGAAAGAGCACTAGCTGAGAATGTACAGGGGTGTGCTCTGCTGTCGATGACTACAGTGGTAACTGAATCAATCTCTGAAGTTCTCCCCAGATGCAAACTAGAAATCACTCTAGCCACTGTGCCTCCATCACAGGGAAGTTGAGGCTAGAAGGAAATATCTGTAAAAAGTGCTCTGCAAATTCCAAGCAGCACTCAAGTGTAAGTAATTCTATGAGCAGGTGTTTGCAGCAAAGGCAGGCAGGGAAACTGCATTGTCCATCTTCATACTGGACCATGGCAGAAATTTAAAGCCAACAAAGCCAAGTTAAAAGCTGAATTTAAAGCCAACATCAATATGTAATTCATATACCATAAACTTCACCTGTCTTCAGTCTTTTAGGACTGGAAGAAGTTTTCAAATGATCAAACATTCTAGGAAGATAAAAACTAAGCTATTCAAGGGCAGTTTTGCTCAGTGTCTCAGGACAGCAACAACACCCCTGGGTTTCTGATGGTCAGTGGATTAAGAAAGGTGTTTGTGAACCTTCGTTCCCATAAATGTCATCAGGTCTCTCTTTCACTCAGGGGCTGTATCCAACCAGAGCATTCTGTTTTATTTGGTCTGAGTTTGCTGATATTCTGTGACAACCAGCTCCGGATGTTTTATAAACAATTAGCCTGACAGTTTGATGAATGAGGGTAACATTTGGGTATCATCTGCACTGCAATGAAAGACAGATGATTATTTTTGACAGAAAGGATGACCACATGCAATGCAGAAGTGGGGAAACCAGAGCCCCGAGGCTCATACTGTCTAAAGGAGTACGGCCAGATCAAAACCCACTTGAGAGTAGGCCCGACAGCCTGGGTGATGGACCTAATTTGGGCATTGGGTGCAAAGCTGCAAAGGCACACAATGCATTTTAGAAGCGCCTATGTTTGCAGTTCCAAATCTGAGTGAAACAAAGAGAAATAAAGGCAAGTCCAGCTCTGGCAACAGTGAAAGCAACAGGCCAGCCTTGGCCCTGAAATTCATTTTAATTTACAGCATAGCTTTTTATTGTTCTTTAAGTTTTGTGTCCTATTTTATTCCTTAATCAATTTTAAACAATTGATATGTAACTCACATACCATTAACTTCATCTGTTAAAACGTACGATTCAGTGGTTTTTAGTATTTTCACAGATATGTGCAACCATCACTCTCCTTCCAGAATATCATTTCCATCACCCCAAAAGGAAAGCCTGTAGTCATTAACAGTCACTTTCCCCCAGACCCTGGCAACATGAATCTACTTTCTATCTCCATGGATTTGGCTATTCAAGACTTCCATGCAAATGAATTACATAGTATGTGGTATTTTGTGTTTGGCTTAATTGACTTAGAATAATGTTTTTGAGGTCCATCCATGTTGTCATGTGTATCAATATTTTATTTCTTTTTATGGAAAATTATTTTCCATTGTATGGATAGACCCTGTTTTGTTTGTCCATTCATCAGTTGATGGACATTTGGGTTGTTTCTGCTTTTTGGCTATAGGAGTAACGCTGCTACAATTATTCATGTACAGGTTTTTGTGTTAACATATATTTTTCCATTCTCTTGGGTATATGCCTGGAATAGAAACTGCAGTATAAATGGTAACTCTATGTTTAACTTTTTAAGGAACTATCCATTTGATTTTTAATTAAATCAGGTATCAGTGTGTCTTCTCATCTCTATAAAATATCTGAATTCTTTGGGAAGAAGATAGTGATAGTAGAGAAATGGATTGACCAAGTGGTTTGTGGAATGCAGTGAGTGGTAACTGTCCCTGCAGATGCCTGAATCTATGACAGCAGCAAAGATGCTGGTTTCTTTTTTGGAGGGAAACATATCCATGTTGCAGCTAAGGAGCAGGCATATCTGCCACTAGCCAGTGGGGATAGAGACAATGATTTGATGGGTGGGGTGATGATTTTCCCTTCTTTTGAGAGAGAGTCTCGCTCTGTCACTCAGGCTAGAGTGCAGTGGCACAATCTCAGCTCATTGCAACCTCCACCTCCTGGGTTCAAGCGATTCTGCTATCTCAGCCTCCCTAGTAGCTGGGATTACAGGCATGAACCACCATGTCTGGTTAATTTTTATATTTTTAATAGAGATGAATTTTACCATGTTGACTGGACTGGTCTCAAACTCCTGACCTCAGGTGATCTACCTGCCTTGGCCTCCCAAAGTGCTGGGATTACAAGTGTGAGCCACAACACCTGGCTGATTTTTCCATTTTTTAAAAAACATCAGCCAATCCAGAAATGCAGAGATGCATTTTGTACCTACTCTGTATGCAGCACACCATGCAATTGTTATGAAGGGTGCAAAGAAGTAAAGCACAATGACCTTGGCTCTCTAGGACTGGATGGCTTAGCCCTGGGAACCAGCTACACATGTCCTGCAAAAAAAATTGTTTCAGGATTAAAGGAATTAATACATGGAAAATACTCAAAATACTATACTATACAATATCAAATTGTATAGTATAGATTATAAGTTTTCTAGGGAACAGAGCATTCAGTGTGGGCTGTGAATATATGTGGGGGTCCCATATTCATAGTTTCCTCCAGGAAAGGGTAATGTGAAACTAAATTGGGTCTAATTGTACATATGTTATTCATCTTGAAATGGAAGAAGCATCTACTTTGCTTCCTTTTCCTCCCCCAGGCACTATCTGTCCCCAAATTCATAAGACCAGTGAACCCTGCTGGGACAATGATAGGATTTGTTTTGGTCACATGGTAATTTTGAGCAAAAGGGCCTGGAAGGCATATGGGCTTTGTTCCAATGTTCTATGAAGAGCAACGTGTCCCCTGGGCAAGTCACCTGACCTTCTAGACTCTGGTCAGAAAAAAGTGGGCTTTTCTGGACACCAGATGCCTCCATGATTTGATTTCTTTCTGGTATATGACTAACGTGGAATGATTTTAAAAATTGCTGTGGACTGAACAGCATTTCTGTCCTTTTCTGCAGCTGAATCTGGGTACGTGGAGATGGAGCTGAATCAGTATTTTTTCTACACTTAATTCAATTCAGCACAGCAGGATCTGGATGAGGCAGGAAATGAGGATGCAAAGGAACCCAGGGTGAATGCGAGAGATGAAAGTTCTGGTTCAGCTTAAAGTTAAACCAACACAAGGGTTAGATGGGGCATTATGTAGAACAGCATTTTGTTTCTGAATCAGAGACAGAGACATTTTCGGTAAAAGAGATAGGAGGCATTTGAGCTGCTTAGGGGAGTTCTGTTCTAAGGTCATACTTGAATTTCCTAGAAATCAGAGTTCCTATCCTTTTCCCAAAGAACACAGTGAGGATCTGGCCTCCTAGTCACTACTGATCAAATACTGTGTTAACAGTAGTACAGCAGTTTGGCAAAAAAAAAAAAAAAAAAAAAAAAAGAAGAAGAAGGCAAATCCCAGAGTTCTTTGGATTTAATAACATAGTAATTTAGAGCAGATACATTTAATACCAGTGTTCAAGGCTAGCTACATACGGGATGGAAAATATTTTTTAAGTTGGTGAAATCCAACACATTGGAAAATAAATGAATCAACCATAAATCTCTAAGAAGGGCAAAGCCATAGGGGCGGACCTCCAGGTTGTTGAAGGTTCCACATGGAGTGACCCCCAAGTCACTAGAGTTTGAAGTTCCTTTTGAATGTCTGGAAAGGCCTTTGAAAATCAAACACAAGAGCTACTTTATGAGAGCTTACTATGTGTGCCAAGTACCATTTTGAGTATTTTCCATGTATTAATTCCTTTAATCCTCAAAACAATCCTATAAGCATGATGAATGCAAGCTACTCTCAAATCATTCAGAAAAAAAATTTTTAAAAAGAGAGGAGGGAAAGAAAGAGAAGGGTAAAGCAAGTGGAGAAAATGCTACACAGAAGGAATGTGAATAAAGAATAAACAGGGCTGGATGCATTGGCTCACACCTGTAATCCCAACACTTTGGGAAGGTGACACGCAGAAGGGTCACTTGAGCCTAGGAGTTTGAGACTAGTCTGGACAAGTGGTGAGACTCTGACTCTACAAAAAATACAAAAATTAGCTGGATGTGGTGGCATGTGTCTGTGGTCTCAGCTACTTGGGATGCTGAGATGGGAGGATTGCTTGAGCCCCAAATGTCAAGGCTTCAGTGAGCCAAGATTGTACCACTGTACTCCACCTGGGCAACAGAGTGAGACCCTGTCTCCAAAAAAATTTTTAAATGAAAATGAGGAAATGGGACTTATTTGCACAAATCTAGCTCTAAGATTGAAATTATGTCAGAATAAACACTTAACAAAAATACCTCTATGAAGAAGATGTTATTCTCATTTTAGAGATGAAAAAAAACTGAGGCACAGAGAAGTTAAGGGACTAGCTTTCCCTGATACCAAGTGGTGGAGCTGGGATTTCTCAATTATGGTTTAGGGAGGTTGATAGGGAAAGAGAAACAAAGAGACAGAAGTACTATTAGTTGTTCTAGTGGTTATTTTGTTCTTTGTTGCCAACTTCATACTACAGACTGAGTATTTGTGTTACCACCCCACACCTAACTTTACAAATTAAAATTCTTAACCCCAAGATGATGGTATTTGGAGCCCTTGGGAGTGATTAGGTCATGAAGGTGAAGCCCTCTAGAATGGGATTAGAGACCCCTCACTTTTTCCACCGTGTGAGAACATGATGAGATGATGGCCATCTGTGAACTAGGAAGGGGGCCCTCATCAGATGGCAAATCCTCTGGCATCTTGATCCTGGACTTCCCAGCCTCCAGAACTGTGAGAAATACATTTGCTGTTTATAGGTAACCCAATTTATGGTATGTCGTAAAAGAAGCTCTAGCAGACTAAGTCACTCCAGAAGCATAGTTTTGATCTCATCACTAAGCTTAGCATTTGGGTGCTTGGGCAAGTCTAGTGGAGAGGCAGGTAGGCTATGGGAAGTGGAGACTGAGAGCCAGGAGGTGCCTAAGATCTCATCTCATTGATTGCTTCTTAGAGTGCGGTCCTTGCACTGCTGCTGGCCCAGACACTGTTATCGTTTTATGGCCAGATAAGTGTAGGAAGTATGGGTAAGCATTTAGAATTCCTATAGAAATTTGACATTGCTGCACCTTCCAAACATCATTTTTCTGGTAATTCATTTTTATTATATTTCACAAAAGATGAGTCTACAATGGATTGGGCGGGAGGAAAGAAAGGAAAAATGTGTTCCTTCATTACACATTTAGTTTGAGAAGCACTGATCTAGCCGTAGTCTCTCTATTTACAGACACTTTCAGAAGCACTGGTCTAGCCATATTCTCTCTATTTACAGGTGAGACAACCAAGGCTTGGAGAAGTAGAGAGCTGTTTCAAGGTCTCATAATTATACAGTGGGAGAAGAGGATCTAGAACTGGGTCTTTTGCTTCTAGCTTCAGTGCCTAGCAATCTTTAAGGGATGCCATGCCTATTGAGCCCTCACGCATCCTAGGCAGCAGCCGTAAGGGCAGCCTAGGATCCATCTCTCCTTTATCTGCAAGTTGCCCCTGGGTACCAAAATAGGAACCAGAGCTCTGGCTAAAGACTGCCCAGATCAGTTTTTGTTGGATTCAAGCTCTGGGCTTAGGGAGAGAGAACACCTCTCTGAAAACATTGTTGCTCACATCTCATTGTTCCCTGCCTTTACTGCTCACTTGCTAGTTATAACTTGGAAAAGATTGATCACTGGGTGAGAATAAATAGGAATTCAGGTTATTAGGAATGTTTCCCAAGGATATAGCACCCTTTTAATACCACAGAAGTTCATAAATTTTCCAGCTGTGCCAGAGGCACATGGTTGCAGAGTGTGAAAGCCAACTGGCACTCTAAGTGGAACAAGTGGAAAATTCTGGGCTGTGAAAGCCAAAAGGAATTCTTTACCTTAATTAAGAAAGAGCTCTGCAATAGTGAAAGTCAAGGTAGAGAAGACAAGATTTGGCATCTGACTTCATTAAAATGAACTCTGCTTAATTAGGATTTGGTTAACATAAATTGGAAAAGATCAAGACCAAAGCCCATTGAATCGGGTCCAGTTTAGGAATTAAAACTGTACAATTCAACTCCTGCCCTTGACAGCAGTTTTACCTTCTTAGTTTTATAGGTAACAGACTTGATCCCCTTCCTAAGGGAATGTGCATAAGCTACTTGCTTCTCTGTGGGAAATAAACTCTGGTGATTTTGAGAGATTACATTTAAAGGGCAATTTTCACTTACAGTTCTCTGATTCAGTAAGTGTTTAGCTTTGCATCAACCAAAAGCTTGTTTAGGACCACTCTTGGCGTCTGGCTGCTTGCAAAAGTCAAATCAGTAAGCTATGCAGGACAAGACGTTACTCAGATTGAATCACTTCATATTAATGAAATGTTAATAAATCCAGAGAAAGGGAAATTTTAGAAATCCAAATAAACACCCTTAATGTGATTTGTCTTCCGAAACAGTTCCTTGGATTCTCTTTTCAGTGTGGTCGTGTCTCAAATGCCTTTTAGTGATAACCCTGAATACTCCACATTTCAACAAGATACAAACATTTCTCTCTTGTGTTCTTATTTGCCGTTTCTGTTAGAAACATGAAAGCCACATCAGCTAGATGGAAATCCTAGAGGAATTTAAGAAGAAAAGATCAATTGTTTGACAATAAACCTGGTAAATCCCATGTGATCAAATAAATGCTCATACATGAAAGCAAGAATATTGTACTTTGAACTGTTAACTATAAAGTTAGGGCTAACAATGATTGGGCAGGAGACCTGTTGTTAGGGCAAGTTGTATTTCAACACAAAATCTAAAAAGTCTTAGACGACAAGGCAAAGATCAGTGAACATGTGAGGGTTGACATTTTCCACTACTTAGATTGTTTTGTTCTTGGCTTAAGAAAATGGATCTGGGATAATCTAGTTTTTATAAACTCCTGCAAATGAAGTGGCTTTAGTTACGTTGTGGTTGTTGAAAGGGACTGACCCTTCCTGTAGCTTTGATGTGCAGTGTGAATTTGGGAAACGGAACTTAAGTTTGCCTTTCAGTGCTGAATGGCTGGAAGCACCATTAGCCAGCCTCATGTATCTGTCAGAAAAAAATCTGTTCTCCCCTGGTAAAGCCTCTTCTGTCTCGGGATCATGTGAGATTCACCACACAACACTCACTAAACATGAGATCATTTTTACATAATGAGGGAGTGAGAACTGGAACCTGATTTCATATTTTTTCCCACAGATTTTGCTTTCTATTCTTGTCAGTCATATCTGCAAGGCTGACAGTTACCAGGGGCTGTGGCCAGGCCTGAGGGAGAATGTGTCATTGCTGGCTGTGTTGGTCATAGCAATGTGTCTGCCTCAGAACAAATCCAGCGTGGACGAACACACAGAAAAATGTGTAAGAAGGCTTGTGACTGAAACAGGCCAAAGGTGAGTGCTGGGACTGTCCATCAGAAATATCCAATGGCCAATAACAGGATATTCACACCATCATTTTACTTTTCAATAACTTATCAAGTTGCCAAGCAAATAATTAATAATGGTTTGTCACTAGTTGGCAACTTCTCAAAAAGTCTATGGTTGAGGACACTTATTTCTCATAACCCCAGTCAGTACTAAATTACAACGTCAATCAGCAAATGTGTCAAGCACCAGAGCATTGTGTTAGCAGCAGCTGAGGCATCAATATGAGTAAGACTTATTTCTTACAACAGAAGCTCAGAGTCAGTGGAAGAAAAATATGTAAACACGTTTTTCTAATGCAGTAAGATGAGGTCTATAATAAATGTATGAAGAAAGTGTTACAGGAACACAGATGGAGGGTTGATTGATTCTGCTTGAGAAAGTCTGAGAAAGTATCAGAGGGAAAGAGAATTTAGCTTCCTGGAAAGATTAGTAGAATTTATCAAACAGGAGGCTATTTTAAGCAAAGAGGTGCATCAGATGCAAAGAATGATGTCAAAGATGTGCTTGTTATTTTCAGGGCAGTTTCATTGTCAGTATCTGTGTGTGCTCAAGAGAGATATTCTCCCAATCAACCCAATTTTCAAGACTATTGTCTTACTTTGAACTCAAAATCTAATTTGAATGCAAATTGGCCTCTTTGTTTGAACAGTTTCAGACTGCCCCTAGAAACAATGAATGCATCGGTCCCATAGGCTAATGCATGGGTCCACAGGCAGAGAGAATGGAGTTCCAAGTCAGTCAGCCCAAGGTTCAACACAAGGAGGTGGAAACTTCAGACTGGAAGGTGAAGTAGGTTCTACAGTCATTAGCGGCAGAAGACAGCACAGAAGACCAGGGAGACTTCACTCCAGTAGAAGCCAGAAGAAAATTCTCACTATTGGTTTCAGATTCCTCTTTTGTAAAATGAGCTAGTTTGACTAGATCGGTTATTCCCAAACGTCGTTTCCTAGGCCCCTGGGGTTCCATGAAGGTTCTTCAGTGACTAGCGATGAGGAAGAGTAAGGCCAAGTTGGGAAGGCTAAACCTCCTCCACCCTTCACTTCACTAGAACATTCTGATTTCATTTGTTTTCATATTGGCAATCCACATAAGATATAGTTTGAAAATGGTATATTTTATAGTTCAGAAAAAAAGGAAAACCTTGGAATAGAGAATCAAGTACTGGCTCTCTATGATTCCAAGCCTCCTTTACTTCCTCTGAAATCCCACAGAACTTGATTTATGCCTCTTTATAACACTCAATTTTACCCTGTGTTATTTTTTATGTTTCAAAGCCGTGCACTTGTTTTTTTCTCTTCTGGTTTTTTTTTTTTTTTTTTTTTTTGCTCAGTGAAGGCAAGTTCATGGTGGCTAAACCTTCCAAGACATTCTGGCCTTCTTCCTCCTGTTGCTCAGATTCATCAAACTCATGCCCTAGGGTTTTGGCATTTGTGATTTTACTCTATCCAGAATATGTTTTCCCAGATCTCCATGAAACTTTCTCCTTCACTTATTTTAGGGGCCTTCTCAAATGTGACCTTAGCTGATGAACTTTCCTGAACACTTTATGTATAAAATATAACTCGTATTCTCCTTTCACAGTCTCACACACGCATGAGCCTCCTTTCTCTGTTTCAATTTTTCCATAGCCCTTAACATCACTTGACATATTTTATGTTTCATTATTTGTTTTACGTCCATCTCATCCAGTAGAATGTAGATTCCAGGGGCCAGAGACCTTACTGTTTTGGTCACTGATGTATCCCGGACACCTGGAACAGAGTCTAGCATGGAGTTACCACCCACTCACTGGAAATATTTGAGACTCATTTCCTCTCCAGCCAAGACCTCCTGTTAGATAAAGATAAGATCCCACTCATAGTGACTGACAGTTCAGCCATGTTTTCTTATTGTCTGTAATGTCCAAATTAGTGTGCCAACAAAAACCGCTTCCTCTAGTACTAACAGTCTGGATAGAATTGTAAAGAAAGAGCATGGGATTTGGAGACGGAAGATTTAGACTTCAGCCTTAACTATCACATACTAGTGGGGAGCTTTTAGGCAAGTGACTGAATCTCTCCAAGCTTCAGTTTCCCTACCTGTAGAAATGAGATAATAATTTACCTGTCACATAAGGTTGCTGTAAGAATTATGATAAGTACAATGTGTGAAGAGTGGTTTGTAATTCGTAATGACCACGTTAGATGCGGCTTCTGGAAAATGAAGCAGTAGAGGAGCAGGACTCTAAGTTGCCCTTCAGTCAATACTAGTACTTCTGGCAACTCCCTAATTCCTCTGGAAATGGAGATAAGAATAGCTCTTTCTGTCTGAAAGTAGAGAAGTGAATCAGATTATCTAACTGAAATACCTTCCACTTTGATTCATGATTTTATGTTTGTGATGAAATTAGTAGAAAATATTGAGCACAGAAAGTATTTTTACTGATACTTCAAGGTTTTCAAATTAATGGTCCCCCTAAACAGTCTCTTTCAGCCCTGTGGAATCATCTGTTACCATATGTAATGGAAAGGCATCTTTACTTCAAGATTTATGCTAATTTCTGTTTCCTCATATTTATACTGTGTGCCTTAGCCCCATAGATTCAGAAAATAAATTATGATCTATGGAATGCATTTGGCACTTAGTTTGAATTGCCTTTCCCAATAAATTATTTGTATTTATTACCATTAATAGAAGATGCTTGAACGCTCAGGAGGCAGTGTGTTCAGAGGCAATGAACTCTGAAAAAGGAGTTAAGAGTTTAAGTTGTTGTCATGGTTCTGTCACCAGCTAGCTAAGCAGCCTCGGGCAAGTTGCCATCTCTCCGGGCCTCAGTTTCCATATGCATGAGTATGGGTATGCACCTATTACATATATATTTATATATACTGTATGTAAAAGGGAGGGGAAAAGTCACATGAAGTGCCAACTGCAGATACAGGAAGAGAACTGCCTTTGCTTCAGAACACACCTTATATGGGCATGTTTGGTTATGGAATTGAGACCTACTGGGCATAGCTTGACTGGGCTAGGACTGAAACAAAAAGGAATATGTTTCAGTCACTGATGAGGTGACTCGGGAAGAGAGAGATGCTGGAGAAGGGGCTGTGATTAGGCAGAGGCAGGGGAGGCAAGGCCCAGTAAAAAATAACCAGAGGCTGGGACTCGAATGAAGAAATGAATCAACACTGGGAAGCTCTGAGTGGTAGGAAAACCCAACAGACTTTTAGAACAGGGAAAGGTGATGTCTGGTGAGGAAACATTTTCCTGATGGACCAGGAGCAGATCCGCTGGACTAAGGGACACATTTGTGCTAAATTTGTGCTCTCCTTATAACACACTTAGTCTCCCTCTTCTAGGCCCCTCTCTCTGCTAGATTTTCTCTTTCCTTAGTATCCTCATGGCTATGCTTGGGGGCGTCAAATTCCTGGCTCTCCAGTTGCAATTGCATTTTTAAGAACATCTCCTTTCAGAGGGAGCAGTGGATGACATCGGTGCTCCCAATTAGATCTCCCAAGATCTTTTTTTCTTTTTCTTTTGAAACAGAGTCTCACTCTGTAGCCCAGGCTGGGTACAGTGGTATGATCTCAGCTCACTGTAACCTCTGCCTCTGGGGTTCAAGGGATTCTCCTGCCTCAGTGCCCTGAGTAGCTGGGATTACAGGTGCCCACCACCATACCCGGCTATGTTTTGTATTTTTAGTAGAGACAGGGTTTCGCCATGTTGGTCAGGATGATCTCAAACTCCTGACCTCAGGTGATCTTCCCGCCTCGGCGACCCAAAGTGCTGAGATTATAGGCGCGAGCCACTGCACCTGGCTGATCTCTTCTTCATTTCCATTTTTGTGTACACTCATTTACCCCTTTGCTGCGCATTTGCTTCTACTCACAGCTTCTGAAGCTTTTTGGAGAACTGCTTTCAGGATACCAGGGCCTGTGCGGAGAGCCCATCCAGCCAAAGCACCTGGACATTTATTCCCTATACCCTGCTGTGGCCTTGGTGAATGGCCTACAAGTGAGGTAGGTATGAAAGCCCAGTGCTCTTGCTTTTCTTGCCTCCGGTACAGCCTGGAGGCATAACTTACACTCCAAATGTCCCCTGCAGGATCAGGCCAAGGCTACCCTCTGTAGGACTTGCCTGCAATGACACTCTTGCTTGGCTTCCTCCCCTTCCTGCCACCCTCCCTGACCTTAATTTTTATTTTAGGGTTGGGGGTACATGTGAAGGTTTGTTACATGGATAAACAGGTATCACAGGGGTTTGTTGTACACAATATTTCATCACTCAGATAGTAAGCTCAGTACCCAATAGTTATCTTTGCTGCTCCTCTCCCTCCTCCCGCCCTCACCTCTCAAGTAGACTCCAATGTCTGTTGTTTCCTTCTTTGTGGAAATAGCTCCTGCTTATAAGTGAGAACATGAGATATTTGGTTTTTTGTTCCTGTGTTAGTTTGCTAAGGGATGATAGCCTCCAGCTCAATCCATGTTCCCACAAAAGACATGATATTGTTCTTTTTTGTGGCTGCATTCCATGGTTTATATGTACCACATTTTCTTTATCCAGTCTGTCATTGATTGGCATTTAGGTTGCTTCCATGTCTTTGCTAGTGTGAACAGTGCTGCAATGAATATTTGCATGCATGTGTCCTTATGGTAGAATGCTTTATATTCTTCTGGTTATATACTCAGTAATGGGATTGCTGGGTCAAACGGTAGTTTTGAGAAGCAGTCTTAATAAATCACTTGCTCACAAATCCCAAATCCACATCTCAGGGAGCCCAACCTAAAAACACTATCTCCCGAATTGGGGGCTTTTAACTCTTTTTAGGTCATAGATACCTTTAATTATCTGATAAAAGGGCTGAACAGTTTTCCTTTTTCAAAAAAATGAGTATTGCTAGGCACAGTGGCTCATGCCTGTAATTCCAGCACTTTGGGAGGCTGAGGCAGGAGGATCACTTGAGCCTAGGAGTTCAAGGCTGCAGTGAGCTATGATTGTGCCACTCCACTCCAGCCTGGGCACCAGAGTGAAACCTTGTCTCAGAAAACAGCAACAAACATGTGCACAGGCCTTAACTGGTTTGCATTTGCTCCACGGTCTTGGAAGCGTAAGACAAGCCTCATCCTTGATTTTTGCAAATCATATCTGACTCAGCCTTCTACTCACCAGGTGGTTGAGAAATCCAAGGAGGGCTTTTCTCATTCTTCCTCATTCTTCACTTGGGATCATACAGGAAACCTGGTCCAGAAATGCTGGGAAGGGCCACAGGATTTCAATTCCATACTCTCAGGGTTTTTGTTCTTCACTCAGGGGTGCTGTTGACAATGTATGGTTCTGCTCAGGGATCTTTGCTCAGCCTCCAGACTGCAGCAGTAGCGTTCAGTCTCTCCAGGTGCATCGGCAGGAGGCACACACTCACTCTTAGATGAGGCCTTGATACCTCTGTTGTACTCTGTGTGAGCCCCACTACCAGATCTACATGAATAGCACCTCTTCCCTCAGTTTCTACCCAATATCTATTTTCAGGAACTATCCCACAGTAGCTTCACAAAGCTATCTGACCCCCACAAACCAGCCATATTCCCTTTGTCTTCCCTCTTCTAGAGTAATTCCATGTCTGCCCTCTGCCTCCAGCAAAGAAGTGAATAGAGGTGGTCTCCAGGGCAGAACTGAGTCCAAAGAGCACTGAAAAGTGAAGCACAGCTATCTCCCTAGAAGGAGGATGGGAGAAATTTCCCTTTTACTCATATAAAGGCAAAAACTAATTAAGGCAGACATTAATGTCTCAATAAAATATCCCCCACCCCCATACAATATTGTATATGGCCCTAGGAAGATCAGCATTCTCAGAACTCCAGGTTGTAAACACCTGACCCAAAGGGAAGGAAGTAAGAAAGCTGTCACCCATCCTACCTCTACCAGCCAGTGACAAGGACACTCAACTTTAGAATTAAAATGTCTCTCCTTGATCTAGAATCTATCTTATGCCCATGGCTTCCCTCTCATCCAGTACTGAAGCTGCTTTAGTTGAAAGAGAAAGTGAGGCAAGACTAATAGAACCTTTGGTTTTACCGAAGTACCTCACTAACAAGCAAGGACATGATGTTGGTTCCACTTTTTACCATGGTTGACATCATGTTGCCATTATGACAATACTTGTTGAATCTGTTAAAAACAATGTCATTCAGAGGCTTGCCTCATGAGTTGGTGAAAAACCTTGGACAAAGTATTTTGGCCAGGTGATACCAGTTGTAAACATTCCTAATAGTCAGATGGTGGCCAGGGACCATCAACTTCTCATGAATAGGAAACATGTATTATTCATCTTTATATACCTGGCAAAGAGCATAATACCTTGCACTAACATTATTAATAAATAAATGTTAAGTGGACCAAATTCATCTCGTGTGTGTATGTGTGTGTGTGTGTGTGTATTTTAGACAGAGTCTCACTCTGTCGTCCATGCTGGAGTGCAATGGTGTTATCTCAGCTCACTTCAACCTCTGCCTTCCAGGTTCAAGTAATTCTCTGCCTCAGCCTCCCAAGTAGCTGGGATCACAGGTGCCCACCACCATGCCCGGCTGATTTTTGTATTTTTAGTAGAGATGGGGTTTCACCATCTTGGCCAACCTGGTCTTGAACTCCTGACCTCATGATCCACCCACTTTAGCCTCCTAAAGTGCTGGGATTACAGGTGTGAGCCACTGCGCCCAGCCTCAAGTGAATTTTATTTGCTGGTTAGCCTGAAGGATTATGTTAACAAGCTTTATAAATATCTCCTTTTGGAATAGGAAGATATCTTTATATTTGTACTTGTTGTGTACTTCGCCATCTTGAAAGTCACATCTCTTTAAATATTTAAATTAAAAGGTTTCTGAGTCTTATCCCACTATTGCACAAACATTGTTCATTACCAGCATGTTTCCTCCTATATAAGAACCCTAAACATTTAATCTAGCCACAAGGTGGTTGCTCCAGTCTTGTGCTTTTATTGGAGTGGGAACCCAGAATCTTGTCTTTCAGGCTAGAGGACTCAGTCTGGGGGATGAGATATTTCAGAAGTATCCACCATGTGGCTGTTGCTGCCACCATGGCTGGAGGCCTGTTATTGTGGTGGAACCAGGCAGCATGAAGGGAAGCTTTTGACCAGCTGCTGCCACAGCACATTGTTCCCACCTGTCATAGCCCAAGTTACTCTTCTTGCTCCTAACTCCTTGCCGGGATAAGAACTTAGATGTACCTTCTTCAGCTGGAGGACCCCATAACTACCACGAGAAAATAGTTATCCCCTGTCAAAATTGCCTCATGTGCTCACAATGGTGCAGCTATTTAAATTCACCCATGTCTTAGTCTGTTTGGGTAGCTACAACAAAATACCACAGACTGGGTAATTTATAAATGACAGAAATGTATTTATCACACTTCTGGAGGCTAGAATGTCCAAGATCAAGGTGCTGGCAGGTTTTAGTGTCTGATGAGGGTCCATTCCTTATAGATGGAGTCGTCTTGCTGGATCCTTACATGGTAAAAGGGGCAAAAAAGTTCCCTCAGTCCTCTTTATAAGGGATGCAAGCATTCATACCGTGCAACCTATGTGCTCACTTCCCCACAGCTAAGCCCCTTTGTCAGAAAGGCTGGGTCAGAGGTGATGTAGCATTGTGTCTGGACTTATCTGGGCCCCTGCATTGCTCATCTCCATGGGCCATCATGCAGAGAGAATACGTGCTGACTGACATCAATCTGGAATTTCCTGTGCCTATCTTCACCTAGCTATTTTTTACATCTATTTCCAGTGCCATTGCCATACTCAAACTGCCAGAATTATACAATAAATAATCCTAAGATAGCACTTTGTTTCTATGACAGTTTATGTTTACATAGTGCTGACATGTCTGTCGTCTTACTTCATCATCTCTTCCTCACACTAGCCTTCTGATGTTTGGGGACCAGTGTTTATATTCAACCCCATCTTATAATGAAGAATGTGAGAGTAGACCAGGTTAACTAACTTGTCCAAGTTTTATAAGTGGCAGGCCTGGAGTCTGAACATAAGTCTTAGTTTTAAAAGGTGTTAGAACCTTCCTTTAAGATGAAATTGAAAGCATAATCCCATATATTGAACAGACAAATATGGAGCTGTTATCATTGGAGGAGTGTGGGATCCCTGTCCTCTCTAAAAACCCCATGTAATATGGTTTGGCTCTGTGTCCTCACCCAAATCTCATCTTGTAGCTCCCATAATTCCCACATGTTGTGGGAGGGACCCAGTGGGAGAGAATTAAATCATGGGGGTGGGTCTTTCCCATGCTGTTCTCATGATAGTGAATAAGTCTCACAAGATCTGATGGTTTTTAAAAAATGGGAGTTTTTCTGAACAAGCTCTCTCTCTCTCTTTGCCTGCTACCATCCACATAAGATGTGACTTACTCCTCCTTCCCTTCCACCATGATTGTGAGGCCTCCCCAGCCATATGGAACTGCAAGTCCAATAAACCTATTTCTTTTGTAAATTTCCCAATCTTAGATAGGTCTTTATCAGCAGCGTAAAACAGACTAGCAACAAAGTCTCTAAAAGCTATTCCAGGTCCATCCAAAAATCTGTCACTCTTAACTAATTTCATGTGTGCAACGGATGCTGTATTTGATTACCTCCATTTTACAGAAATGAAAACTGTGGTTTTGGGGTATTAAAATGCCTTTGTTTACTTTCCCTCTGCATCTGCCTGGTTGATATTTAAAAATAAAACTCAGCCTTAGCATGACAGGAAGGAGGAAGGGAATGTGTCTCCATTTGGGTTTGTACATTTGTGATTCTTTTCATGATGTGAAGATAGTTCACACCAGGCAGGTGAACCAAGTCTTCACACATTCTCCTTTGCCTTTCTTATGCCTGTGTTGTTGAGATTTTAGTGAAAGCCACTCTTCAGAAAGTGGAAGCAATGCCTGCTGTAAAACAGCTTTTACTCATTTGGTCACCAGAAAGGAAGAATGCTTTACTAATATTCCAGTGGAAATTTATAAAATATAAAATGATAACAGTCATGGCTGCAAAGATAAATCTTGTTGGTCTCAGCATCACATTTATGATTATGGAGGATTCTTTAGAATTTTATAGAAAAAATATTTAATTCTATTTTTAAATCCAATTTTTCCAAAAGAGAAATTTGTTCATTGCTCATGCTTTTCAAACATTTGGACCATGTAAGAAAGTGATTGCAGATTACGAAGGGAATGCTTCCAGTTTTTGCCCATTCAGTATGATATTGGCTGTGGGTTTGTCATAAATAGCTTTTATTATTTCGTGATACATTCCACTGATACCTAGTTTATTGAGAGTTTTTAGCATAAAGGGCTGTTGAATTTTGTTGAAGGCCTTCTCTGCATCTATTGAGATGATCATGGGGTTTTTGTCTTTGGTTAGGTTTATGTGATGGATTATGTTTATAGACTTGTGTATGTTGAACCAGAGTTGTATCCCTCAGATGAAGCCTACTTGATGGTAATGGATAAGCTTTTTGATGTGCTGTTTCAATCGGTTTGCCAGTATTTTATTGAAGATTTTTGCATCTGTGTTCATCATGGATATTGGCCTGAAGTTTTCTTTTTTTGTTGAGTCTCTGCCAGGTTTTGGTGTCAGCATGATGTTGGCCTCATAAAATGAGTTAGGGAGGGTTCCCTCTTTCTGTATGGTTTGCAATAGTTTCTGAAGGAATGGTACCAGCTCCTCTTTGTATGTCTGGTAGAATTCGACTGTGAACCCATCTGGATCTGGACTTTTTTTGGTTAGTAGGCTATTAATTGCTATCTCAACTTCAGCCCTTGTTATTGGTCTATTCAGGGTTTCAACTTCTTCCTGGTTTAGGCTTGGGAGGGTGCAAGTGTCCAGGAATATATCTATTCCAGGTTTACTAGTTTATGTGCATAGAGTTGTTTGTAGTAATCTCTGATGGTAGTTTGTGTTTCCGTGGGATCAGTGGAGATATCCCCTCTCTCACTACTCTTATTCAATATAGTATTGGAAGTTTTAGCCAGAGCAATCAGGCAAGAAAAAGAAATAAAGGGTATTCAGTTAGGAAAGGAGGAAGTCAAATTGTCTCTATTTGCATATGACATGATTGTGTATTTAGAAGACCCCATCATCTCAGCCCAATCTCTCCTTAAGCTGATAAGCAACTTCAGCAAAGTCTCAGTATGCAAAATCAATGTGCAGAAATCACAAACATTCATATACACCAATAACAGACAAAGAGTCAAATCAAGAGTGAATTCCCATTCACAATTGCTACAAGGAGAATAAAATACCTAGGAATACAACTAACAAAGGAGGTAAAGGACCTCTTCAAGGAGAACTCTGAACCACTGCTCAAGGAAATAAGAGAAGACACAAACAAATGGAGAAACATTCCATGCTCATGGTTAGGAAAAAAATCAGTATCGTGAAAATGGCTATACTTCCCAAAGTAATCTATAGATTTAATGGTATCCCCATCAAACTACCAAAGACCTTCTTCACAGAACTGGAAAAAACCACTTTAAATTTCATATGGAACCAAAAAAGAGCTGCATAGCTAAGACAATCCTAAGCTGGACTTCAAGCTATACTACAGGGCAACAGTAATAAAAACAGCATGGTACTGGTATCAAAACAGAGACGTAGACCAATGAAACAGAACAGAGGTCTCTGGAGCAACACCACACATCTACAACCATCTAATCTTTGACAAACCAGATAAAAACAAGCAATGGGGGAAGGATCCCCTGTTTAATAAATGGTATTGGGAAAATTGTCTAGTAATGTGAAGAAAGCAGAAACTGGACCCCTTCCTGACATCTTACAGTAAAATTAACTCCAGATGGATTTAGGACTTAAATATAAGACCTAACACCATAACAGCCCTAGAAGAAAACCTAGGCAAACCCATTCAGGACATAGGCATAGGCAAGGACTTTATGACTAAAACACAAAATGCAATGGCAACAAAAGCCAAAATAGGCAAAAGGGATCTAATTAAACTTCAGAGTTTCTGTACAGCAAAAGAAACAATCTTTAGAGGGAACTGGCAACTATCAGAATGGGAAAAAATTTTTGCAATCTACCCATCTGACAAAGGGCTAATATCCAGAATCTACAAAGAACTAAAACAGAGTTACAAGAAAAACAAACAAACCCATCCAAAAGTGGGCAAAGGATATGAACAGACACTTTTCCTTCAAAAGAAGACATATGTGAAGCCAACAAACATATGAAAAAATGCTCATCATCACTGGTCATTGGAGAAATGCAAATCAAAACTACATTGAGATACCATCTCACGCCAGTTAGAATGGCGATCATTAAAAAAATTCAGAGACAGATGCTGGAGAGGATATGGAGAAATAGGAACACTTTTACATTGTTGGTGAGAGTGTAAATTAGTTCAACCATTGCGGAAGACAGTGTGGTGATTCCTCAACAATCTAGAAATAGAAATTCCATTTGACCCAGCAATCCCATTACTGGGTATATACCCAAAAGACTATAAATCTTTGTATTATAAAGACACATGCACACTCATATTCATCATGGTACTGTTTACAATAGCAAAGACCTGGAACCAATCCAAATGCCCATCAATGATAGACTGTGCCACAAAGAAAATGTGGCACATATACACCATGGAATACTATGCAGCCATAAAAAATGATGAGTTCATGTCCTTTGTAGGACATGGATGAACCTGGAAACCATCATTCTCAGCAAACTGACACAAGAACAGAAAATCAAACACTACATATTCTCATTCATAGGTGGGTGTTGAACAATGAGAACATGTCGACACAGAGAGGGGAGCATCACACACCAGGGTCTGTTGGGGGAGGCTAGTGAAGGGATAGTGGGAGGGAGCATGGGGAGGGATAACATGGAGAGAAATACCAGGTATAGGTGATGGGGGGATGGAGGCAGCAAACCACGTTGCCATGAATGTACCTATGCAATAATCTTCCATGATCTGCACATGTACCCCAGAACCTAAAGTACAGTTTAAAAAAAAGAAAGAAAGAGAGTGATTGCAGTACTGGTCAAGCATCCTGCCATCAACTGAAGCACAATTAGAGATCAAGCCTGAATTCCTCCACGACCATCTCCATTTAACTGTGCTGTGACATCCACTTAGATAGTCACACTGATGGAAAACCGTTAACATTGTGCAAGTGAAATGTTACTTTGAAGATAATTCCTGACATTTGTTTCATTTGGTTTGCTGGTAATAAATTTAAAAAGGAATCTATAGTATTGGTGAGACTCAGGCTGATATTGACCCTTTAAACAAAATTTTAAAATGTTTAAATGAGATTAAAGAAATTTTAGAAGTTCATGTCTTCTGTGTTCATCAGAATAGACCGAGTCTTGCTGTGATAACAGGTTCTCAAATTTCCAGTGGCTTAACCCAGGAAATTTTTATTTGTGGCTCACATCATAGGGTGATGCTGATAACATGGCTTTCCTGCGTTATTCTCATTTAAATAGAAACTCTGGGATCTGTTCTCCTTCTTCCTTGTAACTAATTCTGCCAACTGGTATCCTTCCTTTCCAGTGTACAGATAAGGGAGAGAGAGGATGAGGGGGTGGAAAGGATCGCACAAGACCTTTTAGAGACCAGGCCTGGAAGAGAGACATATTATTTCTACCCACATACCATTGGCTAGAATGCAAGCACATCCCCCTAATATTGTCTGCAAGGGCGACGAGAATATGTGGTATTCCTCTGTTCCTGGAAGGAGAAAAGGAGATGAATGGTCATCTTGGCAACTTCTGCCATGTCTAGCATTCATCTTAGAGCTTTCCCTCCTCTCATCTTTAACTCTATTTCAAAACACTTTAGTTTCTGAGGGTTCCCTGGGACAAGGAATTATGTCCAGCAACTATACAAATGTAAAGTAAAATTATTACATAGGATTTATAATAAAAATATATTTCTTTGTACCAATCAACTAAATGCTAAACATTGTAGCAATATTTGAACATGTTTCTATAAGTGATAAACATTTATGCACTTAAAATAAGTATATATACATTAATATAGTCAACAAAATGAAATGACTCTGTGTTCTCTCTCCATCGTCATCTGGAACGGCTCTGATTTTCATTGACTCTATAGAATGGAGGGCCCAAGTAAGATTCTTTCATATAAGAATTCCTCTTCTAAAAAAATGGATTGAGAAGCATTGGATTCACATAGGTTGCTCCCTTGGCTCAGGCAAAAGTACCCTCAAGGATCAGAACCATCTTTCACTACAGCCGGGGGCTAGGCAGAATATTTTCACAAAATCCAAACAAGGAGTGTTGTGGACCTCAGGGAGGAGCAAACCTATCACAGAAAAGGGAGAGTTCTCGTATCACATCTGTATTATTCTTGGTTTGAGCCCTGAGTCAGCACCAACTGAAGCTTCAGTTGACCTGAAACACTGCTTGGCGGCGTTTTGGAAAATGAATCAGCTTACATTCAAGAACACTTCCATCCCTACACATTCATTTTATAATGTTTCACACCCATACATTTGGCTTTGAGGTCTGCTTCATTCAGCTACATATTGGAAAGGCCTGAATTCCTATCACAGCCAAGATTTTCTTCAGCTCCAGGGATTTGTTTGGTTTTGTGCCATTTTATCCAAAGTTCTATTCCTTCCATCGTATTCAAATGTTTTATTACCTACTCATAGTTATTCTTAAGGGGGAAAAAAAAAAAAAGAAAAGAAGCTACGAAACTGCATCTCTCTTAAAACAAGAAAACGTTCTGGTTTGAATTTCCTGTCAGATTTTGGGCAGGTTAGTTGGCAACTGGTGATCTGGACACATTTCAGATTTCCGAGTACATTTCACAGAGAGCTTTACTGGCTCCCTCTGGACCCCTGTTAGAGAACAGCGAGATGCAGGGCTCAGCTCAACCACCCCATTTCATTAGTCAGCTGCTTTTCTGTGCACATCACCAAGTGCATGATCTTCATCATCAAACAGCTTTTTACTCTGTCTGCGAGCTTCAAAAAGGGACTCATCACGATCTGCATTTTACAGTTGTGGGGAAATGGAGCTCATGAAGAAAGCCTGATTGCCACTGCAGTCCTTGTGATATCAGTCACTACCTTTCTGTTGTTGTCCTAAGAAGCTCTTTTTTTTTTTTTTTGAAATGAAGTCTTGCTCTGTTGCCCAAGCTGAAGTGCAGTGGCACAATCTCTGCTCACTGCAACCTCTGCCTCCTGGGTTCAAGCAATTTTTCTGCCTCAGCCTCCCGAGTAGCTGGAATTACAGGCATGTGCCACCACACCTGGCTAATTTTTGTATTTTTAGTAGAGATGGGTTTTTACCATGTTTGCCAGGCTGGTCTCAAACTCCTGACCTCAGGTGATCCACCTGCCTCAGCCTCCCAAAGTGCTGGGATTACAGGCGTGAGCCACTTCCCCAGAGTCCCTAAGGAGCTTTTTTAAGAGAAGATTTTTAGATATACAAAAAGATTACGAACTTAGTGGAGTTTCTATATACCTGACTCCCAGTTTACCCTGTTGTTAACATCTTACATCACTATGGTCCATTTTTCACTTTAATGAATCCATCACATTATTATTATCTTAAGTTCATACTTTATCTGGAGTTCCTTAGTTGTAACTAATGTTCTTTTCTGTTCCAGGACATCTGATCCTGGGCCCACATTACATTTAGTTGTGATATCTCCTTTCCTTGATCTCTTCTGCCACTGTATTTTTGCTTTGGTGTATGTATGTGCACATGTGTGTGTTTGTACTAGCTTGTGATGTAACATGCAGGTCTTGGCTTGCCAAATGGAAAGCTAGTGGTATAGAGCAAATTATAGTTAACTACTCTTTAAGTTGGTGGCAATAATTAAAAAGAGAATATTAAGGAATATGTTAAATATTGGAAGTATTTCAGAAGCTAATTTTTTACAATAAAAAGTTGAGAGGAGATAGTTATATTTATAGAAAACTAATAGAAGGTATCCTAGAGATACAGAGAATTCAGGCCTAAATGCCATTTAGATCTATAGAGACCTACAGAGGTCCCAAAGCAAGCTGTAATGTGTTTCTTCTAGTGATGCTCATTTCTTTCAGGAATGCTGTTTGTCTTTTGTGACTCATAGCAGCCACTTTTACTGATTTTTTTTTTTTAAATGTCAGATGTGGTGAGCTGCCTGGGTCTAGAAAGAGTTTGGTACATAGATTTGGGCTTCATTGGCTGTTTCCCATGGGAAAGTTAGTTGATTAGATTAAAGATGAAAGACTGTTCCAGTCAGCTGTTTGGGCCATACACAGATGGAAGGAGTCTGAGGAGGCAGGGTGTACACATTTGCCATGACACTTGGTCCAGATAATTTAATATGAATTTCCCCCCTTTGTTGGTGAAGGGTTGGGAGTGATAAGGTTGAAGGCGATAAGAAATCTTAAAGTATTTGTTAGTGCCCATGGTGTAACCTCTAATTCAACAAACTACTGCACATAGGGTTTCCTTGTAGGCTTTGGGAAAATTAGAGAAGAGAAGGAAAGAGAGAGAGAAGCAAAAGAGAAGAAAAGAGAGGAGAGAAAGAGAGAGAGAAAGGATGAAATGTTTCTGGCATGTTGAGAATGAAATCTCTATGGGGTAGACAAGATTTGTCTGAGATAACCCATCTTTTATGTTTCAAGCCAAAGTGGACAGAGTCCCTACACTTAGCAGGTGTCAGTAGACAGGATTTAAGTCTGTGTTTTCATTTTAAAAATTAACTTTCTGACCTTAGAATCAAATGGTGGAAAAAATTTTCAAAAACTTTACATCTTTCTGCTTGCCTCCAAGTAGGCGACTCAGTCACACCCAGCTGTTCCTTTTTACTCACTGTCTTCTTGATTTCCCAGGTCTTTTTCATTTTAGCAATTAAAATGACACAATCGCTTGGATAGATTACTTGGAAAAATTAAAACAGCACAATGGGCATTGTAAATTGTACAATTGCTTGACTAAACATTGATTGAATAGTTTGTGGCTTACTCAATTCACTCATTTATTCTCCCTTTCTTCCCTGCCAACTTTTGACTTACTGATTTATGAAAGTAGAGAGGGAAAAAGAGGAAAACAAATGAATCCATTCTACTATTTGCTAAGTGATCTGGTAATTTTGAGGTAGGCAATGGAATTGAAAAGGTAGGATGATACATTTGTATTCATTCTCTCTCAAAATCATGAGGAAAATGTTATTTCTAATTTTGGAATATCTGCCACCTCCTCCTCCAAGTAACAATAAACACATACACGCTCATGCGCACACGCACATAACATCCCTCAAATCTTCAGTTGGGACAGACTTGGCCCTGGTCTCTCAGCACCTCTTTGGCTTTTGGTATTTACTTTCAGTTTATAAAGACACACGTGCTGTTTCCAATCTGCTTAGGGTTGGTGTTTCTGTTGGGAAAGTAAACGGCAAAAGGACCACGTGACTGCCCAGGGTAAACACTGCTGAAGGCCACAGCTGCTGCTTAAGGGGGAAGGTGTGGCTGGCTGGAAAGTTAGGGCAATGTGAGGAGGAGAGGTTAGAGATGGGGTGACAGAAGAAAGGCCTGCTCCTTCCCACCTGCCTCTGTTCGGGTCCTTCAGGAAGCAGACAACAAGATGGAATTAGGAATACAAAACATTGACTAGGGGGTGATGCCTGTGAAGGATAAAGGGAGAGGGAGCAGGAACAGGTGAGGCAAGGCGCAGACCATGATGCAAGTCTCACATTTGTGAAGGGAGAACAGGAAGGAAGAAGAATCAGGCAGAGTTTCAGCCTGCAGGGCAGCTCTGAGGAAGTGTTGGCTAGGCTAACTGGGACTTCCAAAGCAACAATTTCTCAGCAGAGCAGGCATGCCCAGCTCTAGCAGACCCCTACCTTTGTCCCCTCTCCCCACACTCAATCACTGGCTGGGAGCAGCTCTGGACAAGCATGGCCCTGGTATGGATGCCGTAATGGACCCCACAGCTGTGACAGTTGTAGGCTGGAAGATAATTACACTTCTCACTAAAGATTCTCTTTTCAAAAGTTGTTTCCATTTTTAAATTTATTTTTTTATGTTTAATGTGTACAACATGCTATTTTGATATGCATATACGCACTGAAATGATCACTAGAGTCAAGCAGATTCTCTCTTAAAGGGAGATATGAGCAGCACCTCATGGATGCCACACCCATGAGTCTTATTATAATGGTAACAGCACTTAAAAAAGGCAACAGAGGGCAGTATGCCTGGTCACGTTGGTACCATTTACGGTCACATCGTAGATGATCACAAGAGGCACAAAACTAAGTTATACTTTCCCTTTAGCTCTTAAAATCCTAAGGCACCTTGCAAAAGTTAGCCTGACCCAGTTTAGTTTTCTTCTAGCTACCACGTGTGATCCACAAACCATCTAGAACGATTTGCAGCATGCTGACTCAACTTCTCAGAGCCGGAAGCCCCTTGGCAGGCACGAAAACTATCTCATCTCTCAGATCTGTGTGGAAAAGGAAATTGATTCACTGTTTCATTCCTTTTTCTTCTTCTGATGTTGCTTCTAAGTGCTGGAGGGTGTTGGCTTTTCTATGACTCAGAAGTATAAATCTTTCCCTAAGGTGAAAGATTAATTCTCAGAATGGAGGAAAGATTAATCTTTCCTAGTTTCATACTTTAAGTATGAGAATTGGCTACACAGGAGCAGTTGATCCGGAATGTTAAGGTGAGGGAGGGAGGCAGGAGCATGATTGAACTATAAACGAAAAGGTGGTTTCTAAATACCACTCCGCAGGTAAATTCAGCTTAGGAAAGAGCTTTTCAAATACATGAGGCCATGATAGTTCAATTGAGGCGATCACAAAAAATAATCTACTTATTTGCTTTGACCAACGCATTCATATACCCTCCTTGTTTTCTGCCTCTCTACATCCAGAGAATGAAATTATCTTCATGTGAGCAATACATTGGAGGCTGACAAGCCAAAGACACAAAGGGATATGAAATTCCACCTGTGCATTAACAATTGGCCTCTCCCAGAGTTTCAACTTTTCCAGATGCAAATTCCAGAGTGGGATGAGATATTCCACAGTCCACCTCTGGGGCAGCAGCACTTGTAGACATTCAAGGAATAAACATGATGTAGTAGACGTAAGCAGGTCTATTTCATTTAAATAAGGAAGGTGGCCAAGCCTCCATGGTGAAGGGATGGGGAAAGTGGGTGTTGTGAAGATTGAAAACCGTTCAGTTTTGCTGAGGACAAATTCTGTGTTTTAGATTTCCTGCTGTCCCACTAACCTGAGCTTCCTGGGGTGAGGGGGCAGGGTGGAAAGCATGTCAATAGAAAAGAAAAGGAGACAGAATTTGCTAAATTTATTTCAAATCCCGGCTTCACTTCTCATAAGCTATTTTCTATACCCATTTGTTTAAGATCAAGGTACAGTCATGCAGGGAATTTGTTCCAAGACCCCAGAGGATACTAAAATCATGGGATGCTCAAGTCCCTAGTAGGAAACGGCACAATATTTGCATACAACCTATGTACATCCTCCCATAGATTTAACATCATTTCTAGATTACTAATAATACCTAATGCCATGTGTTAATAGTTGTTATACTATATTGTTTTCGATTTCTGTTATTTTTTATTGTCCTTTCCCCTCACAAATATTTCTATGAACAGTTGATTGAATTGGCAGATGGGGAACCACTGACACTGAGGGCCTTTGGTATATGGTCCTATCCTTTGTTTGCCACTGATTTCATTCTTTTGTTTTTGTTTTGTTTCTTGAGACAGGATCTTGCTCTGTTACCCAGGCTGGAGTACAGTGGTGCCATCATAGCTCATTACAGCCTTGACCTGGGCTCAAGTAACCCTCCTACTTCAGCCTCCTGAGTAGCTAGGACTATGGCTACCACATCTGCCTAATTTAAAATTTTTTGTAGAGATGGGGTCTTGTATGTTGCCCAGACTGGTAAAAAAAAAACTCCTGGCCTTAGTCAGTCCTCCTGCCTCCCAAATGCTAGGATTACAGGTGCGAGCCACAGTGCCTGACCTGATATTATTCTTAATGACTAAATGGTGGATATCATGGCTTGTAATGGTTTTCTTTCTTTTTCTTTTTTTTTTAAGCAGCGGAGCTCTTACTTCATAGAAATATAAAAGTTAGAAAAGTGAGGATAGAGAGTCTGAAACTCTCTTTCCAGTTTCTCCTTTAGGCATCTCCACAGACCCCCAAGACTTTATGGGACATAGCTTGAAAGTTACTGTTAAAGTGAAAAAAGGTGTTGAGTGTGAGTTTAGGCCTAGAACATAGAGTCTAGTTCTAGATCTATTATTATTTAGTTTTTGTAACCTTGTGTAAATAACAATCGCAATAGCAGTAGTCATATAGTACCCTGTAAAAGCTTATGATTATAAGAAAGGTTGTTATAATTAGTAACTGGATATAATTAGTAACTAGATGTGATTTGGTGACTCACCAGCTCCGTGAGCCTGAGCAAGTCATTTATAAGGCAGTTACGTTTTTGATTGTGACATGAGAAGGTTGGACTTGCTTTCTCCCAATCTGTTCCCCTCTATCCAGAGTGAGATTTCTGAAATGTGAATCTGATCCATGTCACTCCTTTGCATCCACCTGTTCGTTGGCTTCGCATGATGTCTAGGATAAAGCCACTCTCTTTAGCATGACATACAGTAGTCCTTGCTCACCTTTCTTGAGTGTCATTGCTTTTATTCTTTCCCTGCCCCCACCATACACATGTTATGCTCTGATGCACACTCACCGAATAATGTGAAGCTCCTGTATGTGTTATGCTCTCTCTCACCCCTACATCTTTGCTCATGCTGTTCATTATAACTGAAACAGATTTTCCTCCCTGTCTTCTTTTCACCTATTTCTTTCTCATTTGAACTGGATGTCACCCTCCAGAATGCTTTCTTCGATCCCCAAACTGAGTTAACTGCTTTCTGTATGTTTCCCTTTACCCTGTACCCTGTGCTGTGTTAATAATTACCTGTCCTGTATTGGTTTGTCCCAATTGGCTCTAAGAAACTAGAAACAGTGCCTTAGACATTGCTATATCCCGAGGGCTTAACACAAGCCCCCCTATAATGGTTTCAAATATTTGTTAAATGAATTAAATATTATTCAATTCTTCTTTGAACCTCAGCTTCCTCATTCCTTATATGAAACTAACATGTATCTCCCAGATTGTGATGAGGATTACAGGACACAGGATATGAGAAAAAATTTTGCTGACAAAATCACTATACCTGTGTAAGATAGGAGGGGAGGGCTTGCCTACTTTTTGGTCTGCAGTTTCCTCTGTACAAGGATTGGTGAACTGCGGCCCACAGGCCAAATCCAAACCACCTCCTGATTTTGTACCACCCATGAGTTAAGAATGGCTTTTAGATTTTTTGGTGGTCAGATACAATCAAAAGTAGAATTGCAAATTGTATGAAATTCAAATTTCAGTGGTCATAGTTTTGTTGAGAATTGATTAGTCATGCTCATTTACTTGGCTAAGGCTATTTTTGTATTACAATGGCAGTGTTGAGTACCTATGACAGGCTTTCTTTCTTTTTTTTTTTTTCTTTTTTGAGACGGAGTTTCACTCTTGTTACCCAGGCTGGAGTGCAATGGTGCGATCTTGGTTCACTGCAACCTCCGCCTCCTGGGTTCAGGCAATTCTCCTGCCTCAGCCTCCTGAGTAGCTGGGATTACAGGCATGTGCCACCATGCCCAGCTAATTTTTTTGTATTTTTAGTAGAGACGGGGTTTCACCATGTTGACCAGGATGGTCTCGATCTGTTGACCTCGTGATCCACCCGCCTCGGCCTCCCAAAGTGCTGGGATTACAGGGACAGGCTTTCTTACTCTAAACCAAAACTTCTTCTCTCCCCTCACTGGCCAACCTCTGCTTTGGGCCTGGGTTCTGCTTTGATCTCTAAGCCTTAGAAACACTTGATAATTTCTCAGTTATCTAGAAAGAAACAGTAACTTCCTATTTATGCTAAAACAACCATATGGGTATACACAGAACATAGGATACTTCTCCAAAGATATTTTGTATTTGTGCATGTATAATAAGATGAATTGCAGAACAAAATTACTGGGTTCTCCTGCAAATTACCTCATTATGCTGGTTATTTGTTAAAGAAAAGATTCCTTATGGTTTTCTCTGATGAATATCTGAGTGTGAAATTTGTTCAGATGGGTATGACTTTTTTCTCTGCATAAGGCTTTCTTTTTATTTTTATTTTTTAAATTAATGGAAAGAAACTAAAAGCGAAAGCAGTTCCCATTTTAAAAATGAGGTTCTAGGAGCAGTAAAATTAGAATAGATTCGGTTACATAGTTGAAAGCAAAGAGAAAGGGGGTGGGGTGAGAGAAAGAGAAGCTGAGAAGTTCAATGGTCATCTAATGAGAAGATGGGCCAGCTAGAAATACTGTTAGGAAGCTGTGCGGAGAGAACCTCAGGGGTCAGCATGGCTCTGTAAGGGAGAGGCCCAAGGACATTTTTGTGGTAGTTTAATTGCTTCCTGCAGAATCCCTGTAACTGTTTGGCGTCTGAACCTCTCCTGTTCTCTCTTTGCTGTCTGTGTGGTATAGCTGCAATTGTACGTGAAAGAAAACTTAATACACCCTATCTACGCAGAGGAACATGGTGTCCCACCTCCCAAAAAAGAACCCAATGACCACTTGGACCCTAAGCTGCATTCCTGAGCTTCTTGAAGGATATAGTAAACAAGTTGTCGGGATCCAGAGATTCATGAAGAGCAGCTTCAACATTGTGAAATACTTTTGACATCTTGGTTTCTCCATTTGGCACCAAATCACACTTTGAGAGAGAACAATGATTTTGACAATGTTATAGACTGGTCTAACCACAAAATCCACCAACTCCTCCCCTCTCTGCCTTCTAAAATTGCCCCAACAAGATATAAAATCCTAACAAAAGCAATATTCTAAAATGATGGAAAACCAAATGCTAAGGGCAGAGGGGATAGTAAAAAACACATATGTGAGCTTTTAGTCTGACCAAGTTCATAACACATGTTGTGTATATTCACAATTTGAACCTATAAACTGAAGTTATGCTACTCTGAGTTGGTTTTGGAAAAATTACATATATTTACATGTATCTGCTACAAAGTATTTAGTTGTTTAACTCTTTAATTTGAGGGTTTTTCTTTGATTTAGAGGGTATGCTTAATCCACCTTGAATATTTCTAGTATTCACCTCACCTTTTTTTTTTTCTTTTTTGCAGTGCTTTTAAAAAAAAGTTTACATTATATCAACTAAAAACATGTGCTTCAATTTCATCTGTCTTGGTACTTTTCCTGTCATAGAACATAGAGTAAATTCTTGGTGCCAATAAACATTTTCCTTTTAGGGAAAGGGACTAGATTTATGGTACAGAATCCCATTAACCTATATTGAGATGAAGTATCTCAGAAATACTTCTTACGTAGTGTGTCTGTTCACTGGAAGAATTTTTTTGTTTTGTGTGTTGAATTACAATTTAGTACATAATAAAATGATATTTTTTCAGACATCAGCTTTCCAGAATCCATTTTTTTTCTTTTTGCTAATGTAAACTAAGTAGCATGTAGTTGACTGATTATTAACCAACAATTTTCAGATGTTGCTTCTTTTCTCTCCTAAATGAATCCCTATCTAAACCAGAAATGGGCAACAATTTTACGACTGAAATCCAGAAAACCATGCAGGAAATATCAAATAAGAACACCCCTCGCTCTGAAAAATCAAGACAATAAAAGAAGAAGACTAGAAACTAGTTTATCAATGGATTTTTATGTAAACAACAAAGTACAAAAAATAGCAAGCATCCATATTTTCACTTCCCAGTATGAAACATTTATCTTGATATATTCTTATGCTTAAAAAAAAAAATACTAGGCTGGGTGAAGAAGCTTACTCCTGCAATCCCAGTGCTTTGGAAGGCTGAAGCAGCAGGACTGCTTGAAGGCCAGGGGTTCTAGACCAGCCTGGGCAACATAGCAAGACCCCTATCTCTACAAAATAATATATTATTTGTACAGAAATATGAGCTTATTATAACAAATTCAAAAGACAAAAAAATTCACGCTGAATCCTACTGCTCAGAAAAGATTCACTGTTATCATGAGAGGAACACCATTTCAGAGTCCATCTTTTTAATGCATATACACACTATTTGACTCCTCCAAACCTCAAGTTGCTATTTGGCCCCTGGTGTTGGAGGTGGTGCTTAATAGGAGGTGTTTGGGTTTTGGGGACAGATCTCTCATAAATAGATTAATGCCCTTCCTGGGAGGGAATGAGAGAGTTCTTGCTTTATTAATTCCTACAAGAGCTGGTTGTTTAAAAGAGCCTCACTCCTTCCACCTTGCTCTCTTGCTTCCTCCCTCACCTTATAATCTCTGCAACATTGCAATGGTTCCCCTTCATCTTCCATGAGTGGAAGTAGCCTGAGGCCTTTAATAGAAGCAGATGCTGGTGCCATGCTTCTTGTATAGTTTGTAGAGCCCTGAACTAAATTAACCTCTTTTCTTTAGAAATTACCCAGTGTCCAAGTGGACATTGCAGTGAGCCAAGATCACACCACACCAAGATCACACTCCAGCCTGGTGACAGAGTGAGACTCTCTCTGTCTCAAAAAAAAAAAAATTTACAGAAGATACTTTAATGCAAAAAGTATAATTTTACTTGAATTTAATAGAAAAAGCAGCCGAGAGAATTGTTGAACTCTAAATAAATATTTCCTCAGAGTAGACAAGATTGGCTGGGCACAGTGGCTCACGCCTGTAACCCCAGAACTTTGGGAGGCCAAGGAGGGTGGATCATGAGGTCAAGAGATTGAGATCAGCCTGGCTAACATGGTGAAATGCCATCTCTACTAAAAATACAAAAAATTGGCTGGAGGTGATGGCACGAGCCTATAGTCCCAGCTACTTGGAAGGCTGAGGCAGGAGAATCACTTGAACACGGGAGATGGAGGTTGCAGTGAGCAGAAATTGCACCACTGCACTATAGCCTGGGCAACAGGGTGAGACTCCGTCTTAAAAAAAAAAATTATAAAACAATAATAATTTCTTCAGCTACACATTTCAATCTTAGCATTCTCAAACTTTCTCTCACTGCTTCCCAAATTTTGATTATGTATATGTGTGTGTATATATATATATATTTTTTATTTTTAATTTTTATTTATTTTTATTTTTTTATTTTTTGAGACGGAGTTTCGCTCTTGTTACCCAGGCTGGAGTGCAATGGCGCGATCTCGGCTCACCGCAACCTCTGCCTCCTGGGTTCAGCCAATTCTCCTGCCTTAGCCTCCTGAGTAGCTGGGATTACAGGCACGCGCCACCGTGCCCAGCTAATTTTTTGTATTAGTAGAGACGGGGTTTCACCATGTTGACCAGGATGGTCTCGATCTTTTGACCTCGTGATCCACCCACCTTGGCCTCCCAAAGTGCTGGGATTACAGGCATGAGCCACCGTGCCCGGCTTAATATTTTTATATTGTCTAAAAATGTAACTTTTATGTTTTTTCTGTAACCATAATTCTTAGTTTGATTAGTTCAGTGTTTAGCTCAATATATAAATGGATTTAATGCCGATCAGTTTTCAAAAACTTGGATGATTTTATTTTTGTGCTCTTTATTTTGATTCATATTTTAATATTTCTCCCCAAGGGATGCTTATGAATGTTTTATTTCCTGAATGCTGTCATGTTTGAGAAAGTCTGCCTATTGTTTCGCTATAGTCAAATGGCATTTTGGCTGGGTATGATGTTCTTGGATCTTACCTTCTTTGCTTCAGAACATTGTGAGCATTACGTTTTTTGTCTTTGGCATTTACTGTTATGAGGAAGTCTAACTTTTTCCCAGTGTACACGATTTTCTTTTCTGGCTTGTTACTTGAAGAATTATTTCTCTATCTTTGAATTTTAATAATGTAACTTGGCTATACTCAGTGTAGAGTGTTTTGTATCAAACTTTTCTGGAAAATACAGGAAAAAAACAGCTGCATGTTCAGGCATTATTTTTTTATTTATTTATTTTGAAACGGAGGCTTGTCCTGTCTCCAGGGTGGAATGCAGTGGTGCCATCTCGGCTCACTGCAACCTCTGCCTCCCAGGTTCAAGTGATCCTCCTGCCTCAGCCTCCCAAGTAGCTGGGACTACAGGTGTGCACCACCATGCCCAGCTAATTTTTGTATTTTTAGTAGAGATAAAGTTTCACCATGTTGGCAAGGCTGGTCTCCATCTCTTGACCTCATGATCCACCCCCCTCGGCCTCCCAAAGTGTTGTGATTACAGGTGTGAGCCACCGTGCCCAGCCTTAGGTGTTATTTTTAACTCTTCATCTCAGGAAAGGTCTCTTGTACTATGAATTTGCCTTTATTTCTGTTTATTTGTTGGGTTTGTTACCTCGAGGGCACCAATTTTCCTTGTTTTAGATCATATTTTTCTCTCTACCATATCTATTACATCATTTCAAAATGCTTTGATCTTTTTAAGTGTTGTTCACCATGATTAGTTCAAGTCTTTCTTCTATGTCAGTAATTTTATTTACAGCAATAGCCACTGTGTTTCTTATTGTTTCTAAAATATTAATTACTTTTATATGAGATTGTTCGGGACCCCCATTGCTTCCTCAAGTATGCAATCACTTTTTACATCTTGGTAGGTTGTTGTTCTCCTCGGGCCACTGAGTCTTTGCTTTAGCTCAGTCGAGTACTTATTAAGTTATTCTATAGTGTGAAGCAATTTTCCTTTGGGTACTTGATGTTTTATTATTATTTAGTTCTTTGTCCTTCCTTTCTTCTCTTTCTTCCTTATCATATAAAATTTATATAATTGCCTGCCATACCATTTCTTTTTTTTTTTTTTTTTATGTTTGTGTGGTTCTGTCTAGACATTCTATTTTCTCTGATGTATGGAGGGTTATTTCTTGCTTTTTAAAACATTATGACAATGTCGTTTGCTCCTCAGAGCTATAGGTTGATGCCTGAGTACCCTCGTGTTCTACCCACTCTTTTATAAACCAAGAGAATAGCAACAGAAGGAGAAAGCCCAGCTGGGTCATTTCCAGTGTTTGTTAAAGAATTGAGCCCTGCTCATTTTCTGGAACTTTATTAATGGTCCTGTGGCATGAGGATATTTTCCTTTCTTGTGGAAATTTAGCCTTGGCTTCTTAGACTGTACAGCTGTGGAGCTTTGTTTTCTGTAGAGTCAGTCCCTATTTCATTCTCTTTTCCCCACCTGCATCTTCTCCTCCAGTTCCTCATTTGGAAAGGAAAAAGATAATGACCCAGTTAATTTCTTTCAAGGTTTGAGTTCATCAGTTCAGAGGTACAACTCCTGGAGATTTGGGCAGGAGTGAAAAACAAGGCTGTGAACCTTCTCCGTTTCATTTCACGATCTTCAGTATCTTATCTTATTTGACAGTCTTTGGAGTTTATACATGAAGCAACCCCCCTTTTCTTGTTTTGTGGCTGCTAGGAACTTCCCTGTTAGCTTTTAGGTTTTATAATGTTTAAAAATTCCCCTCTCTTCCACTTTGTTAGATACTAGAAAGGGAAATACTGTGACTGAGTTTTAATCTATAAAGTGAAGGTAGGATATGCCAAAAATTATTTTTTTTTTATGTGTTTAAAATGGAGACCTCTATTGTGTTTATTTGTTCTTGCTCTGAGTTCAAGTCCTGGATATCGTTATCAATTTGTTAGGATATGCCAAAAATTATATTCAAGAAATACAACAGATAATTTAGTTGTAAATTCCATATCATAACCAGTTAAAAGGAAGAAAGTTGGAAGGAGAAAAATGAGAATTTGAGAGACTATAATTAAAAAAAACGAGAATGAAAGAATAACAGAAAAGAGAGTGAAATAATTTAAAAAGAGGAAAATTCAGTTGGTTCTGATGATGCTTTGGTGGATAATATTATTTCTTTAGACGGAGGGCATTGGTGTTGGTAATGCATTATCACTGTGCTTTGAAAATCTGGTAGGCTTTTCAACTTTTGAAAAACAATCCTCCCTGTTCTGGGAAATAGTTTGGTTGTTTTTATTCTAAAATTTTAAAGTTTATGTTTGAAATAAAGTCTTATTTTTCTATGTAACTTTGAAATCTTAACAGATGTTTGAAGCAATGACTTGGATTTTAAAATTTATTTTGTAATCTGAGATTTTTGACCAATGTGCCAACTATTCTGAAAGTTCCTGCTCTCCTGCATCATACTCTACAGCATTAGAGAGCACTAAGAAAGCAGTGAACAGCTAAACTTTGGGAGGGAGGAAATGGTTAGGGTGGTAATGGAATTAGAATCAAGGAGAGAAGTGGGACCAGATACTGGGTGCAGGCAAAAGGTGGGGTTGGGGACCCTGAAAATATTTACTAAGGGATTTTATCGAAACTACACAAAGAAGAAAGTCAAGTGTCTAGGTAAAGCTCAGCAACCAGTAGAGCCATAGAGAACAGGAAAAATGTGGACTGAAAATCTGTGCCAATTAAGGTGTGAAACTGGGAGCCGCGGTGGCTCCAGCCAGTTTTCCTGGTGCTTGAGGAGGAGAGGCTATGAGTTCAAGGCCAACCTGAGCAACATAAGAAGCTCTCATTCATTAACAACAACAAAAAAAGGTGTGAAACCTAAGATGGCTTGTTCTCTGTCACCTTTATTCTATTTTAACTATGGGAAGTATCAATTGTGAAATAGAAAAAGTGCCATAATAAGATACGAAATTTCTGGCTGTGTGGAGAGAGAAACAGAGAAAGAGAATGCACATCTTACTACTTTGATATCATCAAACTGTTGAACTGACATATTTTCCTCCTTTGACATGCTAGGTATTTCTCAAGATTACATTCGTTTTGAATCAGCATTTATAAATATTTGATTTTTAAACTTTTTTGTGAAATTTAGTGTTTGAAATTGAATTTAAAACTATATTGAGGTAAAACTTACAAACAATAAACCAATAAACTTTACTCATTTAAAAGATGCTATTTAATGAGTTTTGACAAACATGTATACCTGTGAGACCAACACACTCAAGATACCATATGTTCCCATCAAGACATGGAATATTTCTACCTGCCTTGTAACTTGTTTCTTTTTCTATATCCTTCTCAATGTATTTTTTAACTACTCCTAATATTGTAGTAATGAGATACGACAGGGATTTGAATAAAATAGAAAAATATGCTTGTCATTTTAAACATATTAATCACAGTTGTTTTCAGGTTCATGCCTGATAACTCTAATATTTGAATTAGTTTTGTCTTTTTCCCTCTGGTTTTTCAGACATTAGTCTGATCTTATGGTTTGTTTTTCATGTTTTGATTGAGTGCCAGACATTATATATGAAAACATTTAAGTGACAAGTTGAGGCTCTCAATAAGGTTTCCTTCCTCCAGTGAGGGTTTAGAACAGAAAGTGATCAACTTAATCTGTTCTGGCACCATTCTGATTTGAAGCAACATTTTGGTCTTACTAAGGGCCTGTCTATTTCTAGTTTACCTTTATTCCTAAGGTGAAGCCCTTCAGAGGTCTTATCTGAAAGCCTGGGTTTATTGTTTATCTAGGATCTTCCTTCCTGGTGAGCTCTAAAGTTCTATTATTTGTCTCTCCATTCTATGGAGATGCTGAAAGTCCTATTTATCTTCTCAATTTCTCTACCAATGCTTGTAAAATGACAAATGCCTTGGGTGAAAAGTGCCACTGATTGTCTTGTTCACCTCAGTATTATTCTTTTCTTTTCAAAATTTTGGCCCTTCAAGTCCTGGCTGCCTTGGTAGCTCTCTGATTACTTCAAACACACACACACACACACACACACACACACTCACACATGCTCATGTGCATGCACGCAAACAGGCTTTTGAGCTGTTTTCTTATTTTGTATTTTGATATGGGTGTCATCTTTCATTCCTCCCTCATTGTCTGATACAAGTAATCACCAAATTCTATTTTACCTTCTAAATATTTCTCTAATCTTTCCCCTCCCCTGTATCTCTATTACTAAGTTACTAGTTCAGTTTGGAACTCAAAATTTACTCTCTTTGAGAAATAATGTTCAAAACAATTGGTAAATTCTCATGCAAGCCTACAAAAGTCATTATCTATTTGAAATGCTATCACAGCATGAGCTGTAAACTCTCCCAACTCCAAGTTCTGAGGGGTTGATCTCTGAGTCTCTTATCTTTTCTAAGTCTTGAACCCTAAGATTTAGCCCAAACATAAATACCATGAGCCAGTTAGATGAATGAATAAGGGGAAAGAAAGGGATAGAAAGTTAATGTAGGCACCAGTAATATGAGGGAAAAGCTGGCTGAGGAAGGGCAAAACAAAGCATGAGTACTCTAGCCTTCAGAAAGTGTTCTGGGCTAGGGTTGTCAGATAAAATACATGCAGCATTTGGGACATACTTACAATAAAAATTATTTACATGAAATGCAAATTTAACTGGGCATTCTTTATTCTGCTCGCTAGATCTGTCAATCCTATGCTAAGCTGAAAAAGGATTAAAACTAAAGTGTGGGATGTGTAGAGAGTATATAGATAAGAATATATATGTGTGTGTGTATATATATATATATATGAATATAGATATAGATAGTTGCCAAGGGATTTTTTTAATGCAGAAGCATTATAGACTAATATGGTGCACAGATATGACAAAAACTGAGTCTTCAGTTGCCATATTGTAATTTTGAATGTATGGGGGCATCTTGGCATTCCTAAGAAATAATGCTGCAGGTGACATCAGCAAAATGGTAGAATGAGAGTAGTCAACCTTCATCCCTCCCACAGAAACACTAATTTGTCAACCACCCACAAGTAAGAGTATCTTTGTGGGAGCTCAGGAGTCCAGCAAAGAGATCCTAGCACCTTGTTTAGAGCGAAATAAATAAATAAATAAATCCAAGAAGAGATGCATCAAAGAAGGTAAGAGCAGTTTTACTTTACCTGTGTTACTCCTCCCCCAGTGTGGCACAGCTCAGTGCTAAGAGTGACTACTTTAGCCCTATTTCTTCCATAGGGGAAAGTCAGAACAGTGAGTGCTCAACTTCCTCAGCTGTGCAGGATGCTGCAGAAGAGATCCACTTCTCCCTTGCCCAGTTCAGAACACTGAGGGAGTCAGTAAGGCTGAATAATCTGGTGGTAGCTAGGAGCAGGGAAAAGGGGCAGAGCTCACAGCAACCTGTGTATGGAATTCAGCAAAGAGCCACAGTTAACTGCCTCCCAAATTCCATCAAGAGGGCCAGCCACAAACCATATAGAATGCATAATCTGCAGACCTCCTGACTAGCCCATGTGTGCTTCCGACCTTCTGCATGCCCTTATAGCTGGTACCCTGAATGCACCCCCATTGATAGCATGCACAAACTTCTGCAGATTGTGCATGAACACATGAAGACCACTGACTTGATTCGGCGTTGTGAGAAGGTGATTAATCTTGAATTTTTCAAGGCACTTCCTAGGGAAGGTGAACAGATGACTCACAGTGCACCTGGCCTGAGTTTTGCAAGATCAAGAGAAGGAATGTGCTGTAATTTGAATGACGGTGTCCCTTAAAAATTTATGTTGAAACTGAATCCTCAATGCAATAGTACTAGGAAGTTTGGCCTTTGGGAGATGATTAAGTCATGAGGACTCTTCCTCATGAATGAGGATGAGCACTCATAAAAGGGGTCAAGGTTTATAGGAGTTCTCTTTTTCCCTTCCATTCCTTCTGCCAGATGAGACTTCTATGGAGAATGGGTAAGAAAATGTCATCTTAAAGCAGAGAGCAGCTCTTATCAGGCATCACTCCCGCTGGAGCCTTGATCTTGGACCTCCCAGCTCCACAAGGTATTTTGTCATAGCAACACAGAATAAGATAACATATTAATATAATCTTGAGACTTTTCTATCCCACTCGAGGGAACAAGGGAAGTAGAGCAGAGGCATCTATAGAAAAGTTATGAGAGACCACCAGAATCCCTGTTTAAGCTGACTAGTGAAAGTCTTTCTCTTTTGAAATTAGTCAGTGAAGACTGGAAGAGGTAACTACTTTTTCAAATGTGAAGACGGTAGTGAAAGACTTCAAAGAATGCAAAAAATCAAGGAAACGTGACTTCACTAAAGGAACACAATAACATTTCAATAACCATTTCAAAGAAATGGAGATCTATAAATTGCCTGATGAAGGATTCAAAATAATTGTTTTAAGGAATCCCAGCAAACTATAAGAAAAAACAGACAACTCAATGAACTCAGAGAAAAGACAAAAACAAAATTAGAAGTTCAATAATGTGCTAGGAATTATAAAAGAGATGCAAGCAGAAATTCTGGAACTGAAGAATATAATTAAATAAAAAATTCAATAGAGAGCTTCAGCAGCAGACTTAAGCAGAAGAAAAAAATCTGTGAGCACAAAGACAAATTAGATAAAATTATCCAGTTAAATAAGAAAATAACAATAAAGAGTGAAGCTTATTAGATTTATGGGACATCATCAAGTAAATGAACTCATATATACATTGTGGAAATCTCAGAAAAAGCAGAGCAATAGAAAGGGGACAAAAGCTTACTTAAATAAATAATGGCTGAAAATGCCCCAAATCTTGAGAGAGATATGAACATCTTGGTTCATGAAGCTCAAAAGTCACCAAACAGGAAAACCCAAGGAAGATTATAATAAGACACGTCACATTATAATAAAATTGTCAAAAGTGAAAGCTAAAATTTTGAAGGCAGCAAGAAAAAAGCAGGTTGCAGTATTCAAGGGAATGTCCCCATAAGGCTATGAGTAGACAGCTTAGCAGAAAGCCTGCAGACCAGGAGAGAGAAGATGAAATATTCAAAATGCTAAAGGAGAAGAAAAAAACCCTGCCAATCAAGAATACTATATCTGGCAAACCTGTCTTTCAGAACTGAAGGAGAGATAGACTTTCTCAAGCAAACAAAAGCTGGGCTTCCTCAGCTTTGCTAATATGGCTGTCTCATAAGAAATGCTAAAAGGAGTTCTTTAAGCTTAAAGAAAAGAATGCTAATAAGTAACACAAAAACATAAAAGCGTTCATATGTTTGCTCACTGGTAAGTCTATAGTCAAATTTAAAACACTGTAAAATTGCAATGGTAGTATATAAATCACTTTTCTAGTATAAAAGTTAAAAGATGAAGTATTAAAAATGTAGTTGCCCTATTGTCTGAAGAAATTTCTCTATAAAGAGAAAGTGCATCCTTATATTAAAACAAAACAAAAGCTTAGACAGCAGTTCAGAAATACAGTCTGATAGAATAGAAAGTCATAGACAGGGAGGCCTAGTTCTGTCTTTTTCCCCTACTAGATACTCTTTTCCTGTATTGGATGAGTCCTTCAACTTTTCTGATCTGTTTTCCCATCCATAAAAGAAAGGAAAAGATATAGAAGATGGGCGCATTCTGGGGTCACCTGAGGATCTTGTTAAAATGCAGACTCTGACTCAGAAGGTCTGGGGTGGGTCCCAGATCTACATTGCCAATAAACTCCCAGGTGATGTTGGTCCATACTTAGGTTAATACTACTACATATTAATCCCATTCCTAAAGGAGATCATACACAAATCATGGTATCAATAATCCTGGTTGATAAAAATTCTGGACAAAGAAAGGTTACAGTCAATAAAGGCAATATTTAAAAAAAATGCAGTTGACCTTTGGATAATGCAGAGGTTAGTGCACTAATTCTTGCCCCATGTCATCAAAAATTTGTATATGATTTTTGAATCCCCCAACACTTAACTACTAATAGCCTACTGTTGACTGATAGCTTTACTGATAACATACACAATTAACACACATTTTATATTTTATATGTATTATATACTGCATTCTTACAATAAAGTAAGCTAGAAAAAAAGAAAATGTTAATAAGAAAATCATAAGAAAGATAAAATATATTTACCATTCATTAAGTAAAAGTGTATCAGCATAAATGTCTTTATTCTTGTTGTCTTCATGTTGAGTAGGCTAAGGAGGAGGAAGAAGAAGAGAGGTTGGTCCTTGGTGTCTTAGAGGTCGCTGAGGAGAAAGAGTTGGAGGAGGCAGGTACACATGGTGTTGCTTTTATTGAAAAATATCCTCATTTAAGTGAACCTATGCAGTTCAAATTTGTGTTGTTCAAAGAGAAATTTTAACTATATAGCTATAATAGGTTGTTAATAGATACACAATGTAAAAAGATGGAAATTTTGACATCACTAATATAAAATATGGGGATGGAGAAGTAAAAGTGTAGAGCTTTTGAATGCATTTGAAGTTAAATTATCAGCTTAAAATAGACTGTTATAACTGTAAGATGTTTTAGGTAGGCTTCATGGTAACCGCCACCCCACCACACACACACACACACACACACACACACACACGCACACACACACAGACATTCTAATATATACACAAAAGACAGAGAAAAAGGAATTTAAGCATATCACTACAAAGTATAATCAAAACAAAAAGGAAGAAACCAAGAGAAGAAATAATTGAAGGAAAACAAAGAACTATTTAAATAAATGGCATTAGTAAGTCTTGTCTATCAATAATTATTTTAAATGTAAACAGATTAAATTCTCTAATCAAAGGAAGATTTAAAAAAAAAATCCAAGAATATGCTACCTACAAGAAACTTACTCTAGTAAGAATACACATATTTAGGAATACACATAGCCTGAAAATGAAGGAATGGAAAAAGATATTTCATGCAAAAGAGCAGAGATGACTGTACTTACATCAGTCAAAGTAGACTTATAACTGTCACAAGAGACAAAGTTATTATTTAATATATAATGATCAAAGGGTCGATTTATCAAGAGACTATAATAATTGTAAATATGTATGCACCCAACATCAGAGCATGTAAGTATATAAAGCAAATATTAACAGAACTGAAAGGTGATATAGATAGCAATGCAATAATAGTAAGGGACTTCAGTACTCCATTTTCCATAATGGATAGATCATCCAGACAGAAAATCGACAAGGAAAGAGTAAACTTAAATAATACCATGGACTAAATGGATGTATACAGAACATTCTATTTCACAGCAGTGGAACATAACGGACATATACAGAACATTCTATTCAACATTCTTCTCAAGAATACATGGGACATTCTCTAAGAGTCTCAAAGAGAATGCTGGGTCATAAAGCAAGCCTTTACAAATTTCAGAAAACAGAAATCATATCAATTATCTTTTCTGAACACAATGATATGAAACTAGAAATAAATAACAGAAGGAAAATTGTAAAATTCACAAATATGTGGAATTTGAGCGACACCCTTCTGAAAAACCAATGAGTCAAAAAAGAAATTAAAAAAATACTGGAGATAAACGAACATGAAAACACAACATAGCAAAACCTATGAGATGCAGCAAAAGCAGTTTCAAAAGGAATATTTATAGTGATAAACACTATTTTTTTTTAAAAAGAAGATCTCAAATAAACAACTTTAGTGTTATACTTCAAGAAACTGGAAAAAAGCAAAAGAACAAATTAAGCCAAAATTTAACAGAAGAAAAGTGGTAACAAAGATTAGACCATAAGTAAATAAAGTGGACTAGAAAAACAACAAAAAAAGATACATAACATAAGTTGGTTTTTTGAAAATATTAAAAAAAAGGAAAAACCTTTAGCTATCAAGATTGAATCATTAAGAAACAGAAAATCTGAACAGGCCAATAATGAGAAAGGATATTGAATCAGTAATTTTAAAAATGTCTCCCAACAAAGAAAAGCATAGGACCAGGTGGCTTCACAGATGAATTCTACTAAACATTTAAAGAAGAATGAAAACTAAGCCTTCTTAAGCTCTTCAGAAAATTGAAGAGGAGAAAACACTTCCAAACTCATTTTACAAGGCCAGCATTACTCTGATACCAAAGCCAGAAAAGGATGCTATGAGAAAAGAAAATTATGGGCCAATGTCTCTGATGAACATAGATGAAACCATGAAACTTCTAGAAGAAAATATAGGACAAAAGCTTCTTGACATTGGTCTGGGCAATAATTTTTTTTATATGACCCCAAATGCACCAGCAACAAAAGCAAAAATGAAGAAGTGGGATTGCATCAAACTAAAACACTTCTACACAGCAAAGGAAACAATCAAGGTAGTGAAGAGACAACTTAGGCAATGGTAGAAAATATTTGCAAACCACATATCTGGTAAGGCCTTAATATTAAAAATATATAAGAAACTAAAATAACTCAATAATGAAAAAAAAAACCCACCACCTAGATAACTTGATTTTATAAATGGGCCAAAGACCTTAATAGACATTTCTCATCCAAAGAAGACAAGCCAAGAGATATCTATGTGTATGTCAGTGGATAAATTGATAAAGTATGGTGTGTGTATATAAATAATATATACCCCATACTTATATATATATATATATATATGCATATGTACACACGCACATATATAAAGTGGAATACTATTCAACCTTTAAAAAGAAGGAAATCCTGCCATTTGCTAAAACATGGATGAATTTGTAGGATATTATGCCAAGTGAAATAAGCCAGACACAGAAGGACAAATACTGTATGATCTCACTTATATGTGGAATTTTTAAAAGTTGAACTCAAAAACGCCGAGAGTAGAATGGTGGTTCCAGGGTGTAAGGACAATGGCTGCATTGTACTCAAGTATAGGCCAAGGTATACATCTGGCACAGCATGCCAGAGTAGGACTGGAGTGCAGACAAGTAATTCTGTACATTATATAATCATAGCTATGTAGCCATAACATGGGAAGCTTCATCACCTGGCTCTGAGCCACCGTTGTCTGTGAGGTGCATAAATGCTGCACTGACAGTGTGAGTGTGCTGCTGAATAAAGCCATGTCACCTACCTGTGGTCTCTGGAGTGTTCTTTCAGCTACCTGCCACCCCAGGGACTCCCCTCAGACCTCAGCTTGGACTAGAACCTAACACAGGGGCTCTGGGGGTAGTAGTTAATATGGGGGTTATAATGGGGGTAGTAGAAATGTTCGTCAAAGCCTACAGAGTTTCAGTTTTGCAGGATGAGTAAGTTCTGGAGATGTGATGTGCAGCATGGTGACTATAGTTAACGGTGTATTGTATATTTGAAATTTTCTAAGACAGTAGATCTTAAGTGTTCTCACTGAAAAATGAAAAGGTAACTACATGAGCTGATAGACAAATTCGTTAGCTTGATTGTGGTAATTATTCCACAATATATACATATATCAAAACATCATGATAAACACTTTAAATATATACATTTATTTTTGCCAATTATGCCTCAATAAAGCTGAGGGAAAAAAGTGATAAGCTGCCATCTATTACATTTTCTCCCAAGTAATCTGTTACAGGTTTGTGCTAGGAAAATATATCACTGTGAGTTCAAAAATTATGTAAGTGAATTGAACTCTGCTAGCATAATCTGATGAGTAAAATCCATTTTGTTGTATTAAGAAATGTTTGTGATGACTAATGAATGAATGACCTGGACTAGGTTTTCCCTAGCGAAAGAAACAATCATCTGAATTGTTCTCCTAATGTTGTCCATGTCTGTTTTTGTAACAGAGAGCTGGTCAAACAGCTGAGTGATGTCTGAACATGTTATCACTCATCACAGCATTATGGACAGTGGAATTAACACAGGAACTCAGAGGGGAAGTGATCAGACCTTAGAGTGAGAACAAAGCAATGTCTTGAAAGATGCTTCTGCCACTGTTAGGGGATGTAGAATCCTTCAGAGGCTCAGGCCTTAATTTATGAGCGAGTGCAAATCAGATACTGTTTTTAAGTGTCTTTTTAAGAAAACTTGCCAGAAATTTCTTCATAAAACAGAGAATCCTTTTGTCATGCAAACCACTCCAAAGTTGGGAGAAGTCAATGACGGAGAATTTCAACAGTCTGCCAAAATCAAATTATTATCTGAATAACTTGGCCCTTTAGTGAGAAGACTAACTCAGTTAAACAAGAAAAGAAATCTGTAGCCCTAAGTAGAAACGTTTTTAGAAGTCAGCTGGTCTTGCACCAGCAGTGAATTTCTGGCCTGGGCTTTGTCATCACCTTTAGGGAGGATCGCTGAAGATCCCTGAGGATCCTGGAAATTAATCATCAGCAAACTGATGGCTTCTAAAAGTGAAAAGAGTTGAGAGCAGTGATCTTCAAACAATTGCTGCACATTACAATCACTTGTAAAATCTTTTAAAACATGATGCCCAGGGACTTTTAAGGGCTATACCAATTAAAACAGAATATCTGAGATTAGGACTCCAGGCAGCAGATTTGAAAATCCCCCAGGTAAATCCAATGTGCAGCCAAGATTGAGAACCAGCGGCTTTAAGCAGAGCGGGAATTCTCATCCTAGCTACACATTAGCATCGCATGGAGAAAATTCAAAGAAATACTGATGATCAGGCTTCACTAAGAACAATGCAGGTAGAGTGTGCAAGTGACAGGGCCCAGGAGGTGGTCAACTGATGCCTTAGGGAGTATAGGCAGTTGTTCTCAAAACGTGGTTCTAGAACCAGCAGCATCAGCATCACCTGAGACCTTGTTGGCAAAGCAAATTCTCAGACCCCGACCCTATACCTACTGAACCAGAATCTCCAGGAATGGGGCCCCAGTTTCTGCATTTTAACAAGCCTTCTAGGAGATTCTGATACAAGCTGAAGTTATATAACCACTAGGATAGTGAATAAGAATATGTCCCTGGAACTAGACTGCCTGGGTTCAAATCTTGCCTCTGTTACTTGCAGAGTAACATGGGCAACGAAACTTTTCTATGCCTCAATGTCTCCTTCTGCCAAATGGGAATAATAATGGTTGTCCCCATAGAAGGTTGTTAAAAGAGGCAAATGAGTGATGTGTGAACAGGGCCTGGTATATGAGAAACATTACATGGTGTTTGTTAAATAAGCACGTTAATGTGCTGTTGTTCTAAAGAGATGTGAGTCTTGGATGATATTCAGTAGGTGTTATTTTTTACCGTAGCAGACCCTTGAAGAAGGATATTTCTTGTGATCTCCTGGCTGGTACCCTAAAATTCTGTTAAGCCAATGGACCAGCAACCTTCACAGGCAAGGTTTCAACTAGAAAGACTATCCTCTCTGCAGGCAAATTTCTGCAAGAATATTATTTTATGGGGAAAAATATGAACAATTGTAGGTAATTTCACAGACTGTAGGGCTTGTCTCCTATTTGTAAGTGATTTCTTACGTATTTACTCCTGATGGAAATGTGGAGGTGGCTAAGTCAGGTCATAGGAAAAAGCAGGTCAGCTGTGTTTCAGTGGCTTTCAGAGAAGGTGGAGGGAAATGGTCTCTTTTCAGCAGCAGCTGAATCCGTGTTAGCAGACAGAGCCTTGTTTCATGAATGCGCATTCCCAGGAATTCCCTTGAAGAATGTAAGAGACCAGCTGGAATGAAACTGGATGCTTTAGGGTCCTGAGGGAAATGTAAACTCAGCAGCTTGTTCTCAAGATGTGGTTCCAGAACCAGCAGCATTGATTCTTCTAAAGAATTGGGAGTGCATTTTGGCTGTGATATCTTTGTACTCTTAAGAAATCCTGCTCAAGAAGATGAAACTTGACTAAGAGCATTTGGTTGCCTTCCAGAAGACTCCCTTGAGGACCAGGACTCTTCTGGATGCACCCAAATAATCTGTTGAAAGAATGACACATGATGGCAGCCCCTCACCTGACAAACTGGACTTTCCCAAGAGCTCATTCGTAATATTTTTCCTGAATATTAGTTGTGTTTCCCTATTAGAAATGTTATGCATCTCTATATCACAAATACTAAGTACCGCCCATAGAACCTAACCTCCATTTATAATATGAAACATGCAGCCCATCACTTATCCTTGCCCTGGCCTTCAGCCTCTGAATATTTTAATAAAAATCACTCCTTCCTCCTTAAGAAGAAAGACCATGTTCTTTAAAAACTTAACACAGTTCTTAATAATTGGTTGCTTTTCTTGATGTTTCTCTGTTTACCTTGGCTGCCCAGAAGCTCAGACTTAAATAATTTAAGAGTCTACTTACCTTGTAGTGGTTACAATTAATTCTTCCTATCTTTTATGTGGTTTCCGTTGTCTTTATTTATTATCTCTATTTAAACATTTAGAAGAGTATAGGATATCAATTTATGAAAAGAAAAATATTTTTTTTAGTTCAGTTGAAATCCTGTTTTGTACCAAACTATATTTAATGTCCCTATATGGGTTCTAAAACTCTGCATGATTTAAAGCAGGGGTTCTTCTGGTATATGTGTGTGTGTGTATGTGTGTGTACATACCTCAAGGGAGTCTATAATTTATATAGAATACATAATTTATCTGTATATATACAAATACATATGCACACACACATACATACATATATAATACTTTATATATAACATATTTTATATATTAAATATTATATATGCATATACATACACACATATATCATGTGTGTGTGCGTGCGTGTGCGTGCGCACGCGCCTGCACTTTTGGAGAGAGAGCATCTCTAACTTTCATTAGTTTATCCGAAGAATTTATGACTCTTCTCTTGCCCCTCAGTGACCCAGTTAAAAATTACTGGCTTAAAGGGTCCTGGAAGTAAATATTCAGGAATAGGAATGCACACAACTCTGCCCTCAGTTCTTCCTCCGCAGTCAGTAAACATCATTGTCATTCATTTTTGGCCTCTTTTAGGAATTGTTCTTCTGACCAAGCAAGAACAATTGGTGGTTCAAAGCAAGGCATAACTGGTGGTTTTAGATACCAAAGAAGGCCCACAGTTCAATTATAACCCAGGGGAGGTCAGAGCTTGGCAGGTGAATTTTGCTTCTAAATGAAGCTGAGGCAGAGGGAGCTGACTTGCCTTACTTCTACTGGTTTCCCCCAGGGAGGGCTGGGTGACCGGTAGGGTGCAGCTCCCAGGCACAAAGATGCCTACTGATTGTGCTGGGCCAGGCTGTGCATAGGAGTTGATGGGGCAGCAGGACGCTGGGATAGAGGAAGCTGTGAGCACCCATAACACTCAGGAAGCTGGATGTCAAGCCACGGAAATGAAATCTACCAGAGTATCAATGAGTCATAGCAGCAGCGTGTTCTGAGTCCATGCACAGTGTTGTTGCCAGGAGATCCAAGACAGTGTTTTCCAAAGAGGCTTAGTTGGTGTGAGTCTCCTGAGCTGGCTAAGGGTGCACCATAAGGTAAGGGGCATGGAGCACATGCGTCATCACCTTCCTCCTCCTCTCCAACTACAGAAATACAGCAATGATCTGCTTAATAGTAAGACAGGTGGCAGCAGCAAGGGCACACTAACTCACTGTTTCTCTTGTTTCCCTGTAAGAGGAACTTGGCAGTTTTTACACTTCTGTCCCCTCATTCCCTCCTCTCCAGAGGAGGAGTGCTTCTCTGGTTGGGGAACCCGGGAGCAATGCTTGAGAATGCAGGCTTAGTCTTCTCTGCCCTCGAACTTTGGGAATAGCCTGCCTCAGAGGCCATGTATTCAGGTCTCTTTGATTCCTTTGTACTGTAGCTTTCCCTGAGAGGGCTCCTTCATAGGAGACTTGGGGCTGTCCAGGTGCTGCTGTGGATACACTTAATTTTGGGATGTAACACTGGCATACTCATTTGGTCCTCACATCTAAGTCACAGTCTCCAGTAGCTTTACCAGTAATAAAACTGATGTTTTGATCTCCACTTCTTTCTGTTGGTTCTGATTATAGATCAGTAAGACAGGAGTGCTTTGTATTGGTTCTTTAAAATTCCAACAATTTCTTTTGAAGGAAGGGCTCTCTTAGTCTAAAAAATCTTAAGACAATCTGATCTCAGTCCCTGTAGGTGGTTGGCAGTATTTAGGGTCATGGGAGCTGGTTGACATCAGTAGGCAAGAGATCTTGGAGAAATGAGGGGATAGACATGGAGCAGACAAAGAAGGGGTCACCCTACCCCAGCAGTTACAGAAGTCCCCAAACTTCACCAACCTGATCTTCCAGCTTGAACTGCCTCTCCATGTCCTCTCTCCCCAGCCATATCTGATTAGAGAGATGCTAATCAGAGACTGCCTGGCCCAATGAACATCTAACTGATATATTAAACAAGTAGAATTTAATCTGGTATAATCACGAAGTCATTTTTTTTCTCACCACCGTTCCAGCAAATGCCATCTTTGCCACTTTCTCCTGACTCTTGCCTTTGGGTAAAATCTCACGAAGACATCCTCTTTTTGATTATTCTTAGATAATAATAAAAAAGTCCTCTAGTTACATCTAGCCACACACACACAAAAAAATCTTATATGTAATAAAATGCCCTGACCCATATAATAGTAACATTTAGAGTAGAAGCTCTGCTCTCCTCTGTGCAGGCTGGCTTTCTCCTAGAAATGTGTATGAAGTGGGGAGGAGAGGCATATTTCTATGGAGCATGTTTACCCTTCTCCTTTAAATTCCTAGGTTGTCTCGACCTAGGGCTGAGGCAGAAGAACAAGAAGAGATAGGGAAAGTTCTTGTGTGGTGGTCTGGTGCTGGTCTCCTCTGGCCATGGGTCCTTAAGAGATTCTTTTGCTGGGTCCCACCAACTATACCTTCTAGTCTTTTTTGCTGAGGTCACTATACTATTTCCAGAAGGTACTCCTGGGTGGGGTCACCTTTTAAATTACCCAAGTTGATAGTCCTACTATCAGTTCTACATCTTGGAGTCACATACCAGTGGCCTGACATTTAAATCAGAGGAAGCTTCAGCTGACATCCTCTTACAGGTAGTGGCAGAGGGTTGGTGACCTGGGTGTGGCTGGCTGCTAGAGTGTGGAGCTGGAAGAGGTTTTGCTGGTGAGATGCTGCCAGGGACTTGGAGGAGGAAGTGGGTGGAAGTGTGGGTCTTGCCCTCTCTCAGCTTGTGATAGCCTTTCTCATTCCTCACTGTTGGCTGCTCACTCTTTTCCCTTGCATCTCTCAGACCTTGCCTTCTTCTTTGCAGTCACAACATCCACATCATCTTTTCCTTTTTTGTTTTTTTTGTAGGAATTTTGGCTTCTTGGTGGTACCAGCCTGTTACTTTTGTTCTAATCCAGCCACATCTTCCCCTTTCACTTGCTAAACTGAGAGTATTTTGGATGAATTTAAATTGAGCAGAGGTTGCCTTGGCAATCTGTGTACCTAGGGATATTGATTGGGAAGTTCACATGAACTGATATGCAGACATATGAAAGGGTCTGCTGGGCAGAAGGAGCCAGGGCAGGACAGAAGCTACCAAGAGGATGGGAGAAGGGAGGGGCTGCCATAGAGAAACACACAGGGTCTGCCTGCCAGGAGTCCACAGGGTACAGCAAATGGCCCAATTGTGATAGACAAGAATTACACAGAGGGAGAGTCAGCCACTATGAAGTTCTAAAGCATGTAAACATTCCAAGGAAAACAATAAGGGCTGTGAATATCGACTCAATAATCCTTCCTGTTCTAGGATTCTGGGAAAACCCATTTTACCAATTCCCTACAAAAAGTTTCCTAATCACTCAGAGAATGGTGTGTTCGTCTGAAAAACACCCAGTTATTCCTTATCAGCAGGATTGTGCCGCCAGCAATGGTAACACTTTGCTTTCCCCTAACGATGTGCAGAATTATGAGCCATGGAACAGATGTTTGAGGTTTATGACTACCTCTGCTTAAGCCTGATTTTTTCAGATGCCTTCTAATATGCACCGACTGTATTTGCTAGAGGCTCCTGTCTTAACATAGTCTCTTAATTTCCCTTCCTTTTGACTATGTGGTTCCAGGAATGCTTGGATTTTATTTAATCATTTAATCAAATGCTTTGGCCTTTGATTAGGGCTGAAACTGTGCCTACTCCTCTAATGTTACATGGCAAATTAAATATCCCTAAACTTCAGTTTTGATGTGTTTGCTCTGATGAACTCTTCTCATTATGGATTGATACGGTTAGGCTTTGTGTTTCCACCCAAATCTCATCTTGAATTGTAATCCCCATAATCCCCATGTGTCAAGGGAGAGACCAGGAGAAGGTAATTGAATGATGAGGTTGGTTTCCACCATGCTGTTCTTGTGATAGTGAGTGAGTTCTCAAGAGATCTGATGGTTTTATAAGGGACTCTTCCTCTTTGCTAGGCACTTCACCTTCCTGCCGCTTTGTGAAAAAGGTATCTTGTTTTTCTTGCACCTTCTGCTGTGATTGCAAGTAGTTTCCTGAGGCCTCCCTAGCCATGCTGAACTGTGAGTCAATTAAACCTCTTTTCTTTATATAATTACCCACTCTCAGGCAGTTCTTTATAGCAGTGTGAGAACGGAGTAATACGTGCATCAAAGGGCAATTCATGTCCTTTCTCTCCTGGGTTGGATTCCTGGTGCTAAAATCAGGTTTGCTGGCGTTGGTATTTCTTCACCCTGGAAAAGAAAAACAAAGACAGGTGGTTGCAAAAAGGCCCCAGTGATTAAATAGAAAGCACCTGTAAAAACTCAAAGTCAACATTTTCTTTATTAAGCCTCTACTTGCTAAAGTGTCATTGGCCAAATCAAATCACATGATCAAGCCCATATTCAATGGCAGGAGAGAACTTTACCATGGGGTAAATATCAGGAAGTGTCATTCACTGGGAAAGCCAGAGTAGAACGATCTGCCTCATTGGTAGCAATAGTAATAGTAATGATGCCTTTCATTTATTGAGCACTTATGTGCTAGTCAGTGTGTTATAGGCTTTACAAAGTTATTTTAATCATCATAGTAACTCAACCTATCAGCTTGCTTTATTCCCATGTTATAGGAGAGGAAACTGAGGCTCAGAGACTAATCTGATAAATGACAAGAGTGAATTTAAACACTGATCATTCTAAGTTCCCGATCCAACAGGTAGAAGTATGATATATAGAAAACAGAAAAAAAAAAGGAAGAATGTATTTTTCATGTAATGATAGAATTACATGGAATTTAGAAGTGAAAAAAAGAAATGTACTAGCCAATGACTTTCATGCCGAGTGGATAGCGTATTTGGGGGGCTTTCCTGCCTCAAGACTGACTTTCTTGTATTTGCAGCCAGCCTTTCTAATTCTGGTATTTTGAATGGAGAACAGTCAGTAATCAAAATTGGGTATAATTAGGCTAATCAAAATGTGAAAGAATATAATGTGACTTTTCTTTTAATCAGCCTCTTGTTTTAATCTTTGGCAAAATGAGCTGGTCTTTCCTCTGGCTCTGTTTTCAAAAAGTTCTGCTCCAAACCATTTGGGAAGCAGTGAGCTGGAGAAAGAATGAAGGGGAAGGAGATATACCCTATAATAATGCAGATTTCAAAACATAGCTTAGATTTTTGGAAAATCCCTTCATGAGCATGAAAAGTGCAACAACTATGTTCAGATGCTTTTGCCAGCTGAAAACCACCATGACACATGAGATCAGTTGCAAACGTTCTCTCCTTCCCCACCAGCACCCAGGGCTGTGGTCCAGGCGGTGAACACAGTGTTTAGCCTGTCTCAGGCCTGAGGGTGTATGAAGTGTGGGCATTGTTGGGTGAGTTTGTCTGGGAGGGCAGTGCTTCAATGCAAGGGAATCATGTGGAAAGATTCATGGAAACTTATATTAAAATATGATACCTCCAAAAATAATTTCTTGCAAGCAGCAAGAATTAATGCATTGTGAAACAAACAGAGCTTTCACTATTAACTTCAGGGAAGAAAAAAAAGGGAGAGTGGCTGGCTCAGTGGAAAATATCGGGCTGTAAGCTGTGATTTTGGTTTTTTTTTTTTTTTTTTCCATGCTAGATGGCACTAATTGAAGAGCTTAGTTGTTTGGGGAAGGAGTTTTAGGGGAATATAATATTTGACCATGTGATTTTTGGTGCATCATGGAGTCCCTATTTTATTTTCACTGTTTACTCCACCATTGTTTTGGTCTTTGAGGTAATTTTTCATTTTAAGCCGATTGCATGGTTTTACTGGATGTCAACACTTGGAGAAAAGGCTGACTTGGAAGGGCTGCAGAAGTGCTGGGGTGGGTGTTGACAGATCAGACTGACATTTGCATGGTATTTCCCTGTGACCCCACCCCACCACCCTTCATCACCCTAGAGGCAGTGGTTTAATGATCCAAAGATCCTGGAAAAGAGCGTTTCTCAACCAATTTCTTTCAAAGGGAAGCCATGGAGGAAGGAGCCATTTTATCTGAGCAAATAGCAAATTCTTATAGGAGCTTGTAATGGCTGTCCATTCTTCCAAAATAGACCTTGCAGTGTGAAATGAGGACAGCAAGTGATTCATATGTAGGTGGGTTTATAATTCATTTTAGAAATAAAGCTGAGTCTGTAAATGACAGTCCAGGAAAAATAAGGAAGAATGAGTAGCTTTACGGGCACATCAGACGACGTAGGCCAAAATTGAAATACTTGGTAGACTTAAAATAAGTCTCTATTTATTTCTTGAAAGGTAATATGCAATTAAAGCTTCCTCTGTGGAACAGTCACATAAAATGGTTTTGTAATAGATTGTGAATTTGTGGAGGGATTGTATGCTTTGGTCTCGTCAATGGTTCTATAAAAGAGACTTGACATATAATGTTGACAGTGACAGAACAGAGGCTCAGATTCTGCCACTTTCCTGAAGTCACGCAGGTTGTAAGTGACTTGAACTTGGAAATGACAGCTCTAAATCTCATTCTCTTTTCATTAAGTTGTACAGCATCTCACTCTGTAACACTGTGTAATGATGACAGCCATGGACCAGCTCACTCATGATCTGGGTGGTAAAGAGTTTTGGATTTAGAATAACAAGAGGTAATTGGATAAGAGTCTCACCTGATATTACTTAGCTGGGTGACTTGAAGCACATCACTAAAATTCTCTGAACCTCAGTTTTATTATCTGTAAATCTGAAGGAGATATCATTTATTTATAAAGACCAAAAATCATGAGCGTAAAAGTTATCTGAAGATGGCAAAATGCTCTACCATGATATACTATTATTAGGCACAGACTATTATTTATTAGGCACAGCAATGTCTATTTGTCATGATCTTCTATATGAAAGTCAGGACAGTAATTCTAATACCTCTGGTCATGCATTCACTGAGCAAGACTTTGGATGTCCACTCTGTACCAGGCACACTTAATACAGATGGCAGCATCTCTCCTTGAGAAGCTCATAGCTTAGGAAGGGGCAGAAGCATATATATAAATAGATGAATTACAACACACTGTAGGGAGTGCTATTCTAGAGTTGTGAGCAAAGTGCAAAGGAGCCTAGGAAAGGAAAAACTCGGAGCTAGGAGAAATTCAGAAGGCTTTTTTATAGCTTGCCTGACAATCTTTTTATTTTTTATCTGCTCAAGAAGCTCTAAGCCCTAGTCAGACTGAACTTTAAAATTTTTCGTTAATTTGCTCTCTCATATCTCTGTGCTTATGCATAATGCCCCTCTACTATAATCTCTTATGTATTTTTTAGAGGCTTTTTTCAGCTCTACTGGGTCGAGTTTTTCCTTTCCTAGGCTCCTTTGCATTTTGCTCACAACTCTAGAATAGCACTCCCTACAGTGTGTTGTAATTCATCTATTTATATATATGCTTCTGCCCCTTCCTAAGCTATGAGCTTCTCAAGGAGGGATGCTGCCATCTGTATTAAGTGTGCCTGGTACATAGTGGACATCCAAAGTCTTGCTCAGTGAATGCATGACCAGAGGTATTAGAATTACTGTCCTGACTTTCATATTGAAGATCATGACAAATAGACATGAAACTCTAGCAAAGTACACAGGACAAAGAATTCTGTGATGTAGGTGCAAACCCTTAGCAATGTATAAATTCAGAAGAGCAGGAGATCTTTGAAAGCTAAAGGAATCAGGGAAAGTTTCCTTGAGGATGTGGCATTGCTTAATGATAAGTGATGAATAGGGAAATCATTAAACCCATCAGAATTCATTCAGGGAGAAGATCCTGTTTGTTTGGAAGGTCCTCTGTGGTAGATGCTAAATACTCAAGGCAACTGCTTGGGGGCAAAACTGTTCTATAAGAGAAAGAGCATTTAGCTGTTGTTCTAAGAGATAAAGGATGAGGAAAGTGAGAATGTAGGTGAATTGAGGAGGATGGCTGAAGCCCACACATTCAGCAAATCTCAATGACTAAATCCTGAAGTGCTTGAACTGAATGGTTTTTTTAAATGGAAACAATGAATGGACTCAAACCAGAGATTCCTGGTGAATATAGGAACATGGATACAAAGAGAGAACCAAGGCACAGCTATTCAGAGAACATGATATGGCCTTCTCAGGGTTCAGAGACATAGATTTGGGGTTTGGGCCAGGTTTAACCAAATCTCTGAGGAACAGAGAAAAGGGGAAGCTGATACGTGGATGACAGTATCAAAATGAGTTGAATCTCCAAAGCAGAGAATTGGCCTTAAGGAATCATCCAAGTTAAAGCAAAATTATACCTTAATCCTCTATGTAAACATTCCTTTAGCCACTGCCCCTTAGACCCATAGTTTATAAATGTCAGTCTGCCCAGCATGCTAATGGAGGAAAACCTTTCCCCTAAACACTGTGGCAGTGTGAGTTGTTCATGATACTAAATTCATTTAATTTACAGAACTATCTTTGTTATTTTTCTGACAGAATTTTTTTTAATGAATTGATGGCTTTTGATGTCTTTACATGGCAAAATTAAAATGTGTCAACTTCATGTTCATCTTCTAAATTTCTCAGAAATAATACTGGTCTATAAAATCTAAAAGCCGAAGAACCACCACCTCTTTAATATGACCCATAGTATAATTTTAGTTAGGTAGTTTGCCCTGAATTAAATGGAAGATTTATTTTCAGTTCCTAAATTTATTATTGGTGGTCGCGGTCGGTGTGGCTTTTTAAGGCACTGCCTTTTTGAGTCACATCATTCATACCCTCTTCAAATTAAAATTTGCGAGTAGATGCACTGCCACAGGGTCCCCCGAATGCTGTCTGCATATGAACAGGGTTTGGTTTTATAGTCAGTATGCCATTCAACAAAATGTACCCTGCAGTTAGTAAAGACAGTACCTTGCATTGTATTATTACAAAGCAGTGTTTATACAATGATTACGTATTTTCACTTACATAATTATGAAATGCACAATTGTTACCGTGCTGCACGGTAATTAGTCACAAATGGCACACGTTTCATGTAAATGGCTATAATTCCTGTGACTTTTCCTATTAGGGCTAGCTTCATGAGCATGTGACCTGTATAGTCCCATGGGGTCCCCTTGCTCAAAAGGGCCCCATGTTTGGTTTAAGGTTCTGTGGCTGCTGTCTTGAAATTGTTCGTAATTTTTGACAAGGGGACTCACCCCACACATTTCCCCTTTACGCTAAGCCCTACAAATTCTGTGGCCATATCCAGTTGAGATTGCAAGGATTCAAGCTGGGATGTGAGGTAGAAATAAGAGGACCAGGTAGAGAGGGAGGGAGCAAGACTGACTCCCCATAGCCATCTCAGGAGCTCCTGCCTCCAATCCAACCAGAAGGGCTTTTCCTGTTACTTAGAAGGTCTTGGCTCTTTTATTCCAAAGGAACAAGGAAGAAGAATTAGCTTTTCAGAAAATGAAAAGTTTTAGTTAGGCCACGGTAAGGGGGAGCTGGAAAATGCTATGGTTTTGTGTTAAACATTGGATGCTGGAAACATTGTTTGGTCCCAGATTTCATGTGTTGGAAATTTAATCTCCAAATTCATATGTTGATTGGAGGTGGGGCCTTTCAGAAGTAATTAGGATTAGATAAGGTCATCAGGGTTGGAGTCCCCATGATGGCACTAGTAGCTTAATAGGAAAAGGAAGAGAGACCTGAGCTGGCATGCTCTTGTTCTCTCACCATATGATGGTGAGAAATCAGTGTCTTGTCTTTATACAGTCTGTGGTATTTTGTTATAGCAACAGAACATGAACTAAGACAGAAGGTTGACAGCGAGGAGAGAGGCTATTGCTAGTAAGAAATACCTGAAAATGGCCGGGCGCGGTGGCTCACGCCTGTAATCCCAGCGCTTTGGGAGGCCAAGACAGGTAGATCAGGAGGTCAAGAGATCGAGACCATCCTGGTCAACATGGTGAAAACCCGTCTCTACTAAAAATACAAAAAATTAGCTGGACATGGTGGTGTGTGCCTGAAATCCCAGCTACTCAGGAGGCTGAGGCAGGAGAATTGCCTGAACCCAGGAGGTGGAGGTTGCGGTGAGCCGAGATCATGCCATTGCACTCTAGCCTAGGTAACAAGAGCGAAACTCCGTCTCAAAAAAAAAAAAAAAAAAAAAAAGATACCTGAAAACATGGAAGCAGCTTTGGAACTGGGTAATACATAGAGGCTGGACTCTGAGAATCACTCACAGTGGTCACGTGGCCTAGGAGGTGCCTTCAGGGGAAATGGAAGTACTCGACGGGATAAATAGTGGCCGTGAGATAGGCAGTGTACCTCACTCTCCCCCACTCTTCCATAGCATCGGCAGTGAAGGCGATAATTGTTTTTTATGGCTTTGTGTTGGTGGATTTCTTTGTGAAGCTCAAAAGAATGCCAAGTTCTGAACCCAGGTTGATTCAACATGAAAATAAACATTGTTCATGCAGGCTCAAGGAGCCAGAAGACGGGGGCAGGGGGATGGAATGGGGGAGAGGGTGCAGCTGGGCTCAGAGTGGTGTGTCCTCAGTGAGAATTCCAGTTCTCCCATAATCTTGCCTGTGAGGTCCTGAGAATGAGTGTACAAGGCCATAATGTGGTCCCGGATGGTGGGTGTTCCCCACACTTGAGCAGAATGAAGCCTGTGCAAGCTGTGAAACAGCTTCAGAGATTAGTCATCCTTGCTCGGACTCGGTAAAGCTTTTGCATTGCTTAGGTTAATGTTTCACTTTTAACTCATATAGAAGACTTCAGACACTATTGAAAATAGCACTTTCATCATTAGCTATGTTGCCATTTTTATTTTTTCAAGTTTCTTCTTGCTCTCTCTCTCTCACCATATAAGTATACTCAAAGCATTACGCTTGTTACGAGGTTAACCTAAGACAGAGTGTATGTTGCCAGCTATAGGCCAAAACTCTGGGTAGGGGTGTGAGAAAGAAATATTTTGGCAGCGATATAGCTTATTTGTCAATACTTTTTACATAAGTGACAGTAAATATTTACAAATTCAGGCTGCTGTGGGTTTCAGATTTTGAGTGAAAAGCAATCTCATACCCTGATATTTACTTTGAATATGTTCTCCTTCTTTTTTCAGTAGCCATGACTAATTCCCCTTTTCACAGGATGGAGAGCAAGTTGGTTCTCTATCTAGCCAAATAATAATAATAATAAAAGTTTACTTACACATTCCGGTGGTAGGATTCAGTTAGAATACAGGAGTAAGAAAACAAATGCACCTCTTAAAATTATATCACAGATTCATAGTAAATGAATTAAACATCTAAATGTTGCTAAAGTGGCTGAATCACAGATCCACTGTTTCTTACTGTTTTTTGCTAGAGGGGCAAAGAACCCATACATTCAGGGTATCATGCAGCCAATGAACTAAATCAAACAGAAACATTATTTGAGTATTGTTAATGCTGTGAAAGAGGAGAAAAAGAAGACAAAAATGTTGCCTTCAAGGAAATTATATTTGTGAAGAAAATAATGCAAAGTTGAGTAATCATAAAATATGAAGGACACTTTAACAATAGAAGGGAGGCAGAAGGCTGAGCATGGTTAATTTATAAATGGAATGTATGAAGTTGTTTCAGAGAGGCAAGAAATTATTTGGGGCTGGCAACGGTCTCCCTGGAGGAGGTAGATTTGAGTTGAGTATTGAAAGGGGCATTCTAGGCGGGCAGAAGGCATAAGTGTAATCACAGAGGTGGTGAAAGATCCATGAAAATGAGATGAGTAAGTCAACCTGGCTGATGTGAGGTTTTGGGATGGTGAATAATTAGAGACTGCTGGAAATAACTAGGGCATTGGACTCCAGAGGATCTTGATTGGTGGGATAGGAGCTTCTCCATGCTCCATGGAAGACCTGCTCTGACACAGTAACTATCTGAATCTCCATTTCCTGCTCAACCATCTTAGGCTTCCCTCTCTGCTTTTTCCTTGAAGCCGGGACTCCATTCCTAATGGGCAGGCCCATCCTTCCTGAAATTCAGCACAAGACAAGGCCTGGCAGGTGAGTATACAGGGCCATGGTGCGGATTCCTCCAAGCTCATTACTCCAGCTTGGTCAGGGTCTGTTTGGAAAATGGAGTGGTGACATCCTCTTGCCTCAGGATGTGTGGAGCCTCCTTCTTCCATGAGCACAATAGAAACAAAGAGGGTCTCTCTTATCCTTCACTACTCCCGGAACCCACTCCCCTGGTTCCTGGACGAAGAGCCCGAGAAGCGGTTGTAAAATTGGGAACTTGCCCAAAGGACCAGTGCTATACAGATTCATTTCAAACCCTGAACTAGTCGTTATGGGTGCAGACCTGATAATGAGCCATTATGAGAAAATGAAAAGCACACAATTTGTGGTGGTGCCCTCAGAGCTAAGTAATTCTGGAGAGTAATTATGAAGCAGGAGAATGATTATACAAACTGCAGACTAAACATTTAGGCCCCGGGTGTGCGGCCAGCTGACAAAGCAGAGGTAATTAATAAGCAGTTACAGTGTGGAAGATTCTGGAAGGTAGAGTTCTGTCGTCTGAAATTTAGTCTGACAGAGGAATATTAGTAAGATAAATGCATCTGGACCAAGCACTCCCGAGAGGAAGGGCATTCTCAATTCGTTTTTGTAAAAAGTCCCTGGCAGTGTTTGGCTCCCTTCTGTGCCCTTCATGAAACAGTTCCTGAGTATTACTGTTGGCAAGCGTGTGGGTGGGGGAGATGTCACACGCACCCACTCCAGCTGTACAAGCAAGCCACTGAGAGGATTAGACACTTGTTAGTTCTTATGAACTTAGGTGTCTGGTCTGTTTCTTTGGCTTTCAAAGGCACTTCCTGGCAGAGAGGTACAGTAGTGCTTTGCAGGAAATCCTGCGCCCGCAGCATCTGTTTTGCAGCTCGGCAGACCGCAGTTGGACCTGAGCATGGCCTGCTAATTTTCTGGGTCAGGTGTGCCTGTGGTGAGATGGGTCTCAGCCAGGTAAGACCCTCTAATCTCTGCTGTCTTTCTCCTGCCATAGATGCACTGATGATTAGAGGGTATGACAGGAATTCTTGCCTGCCTTTTGGTCATGAGGGAAACGTAGAGAGCATAATGGGCTTCTTGGAGTGCCAGGAGCCCAGTCCCCAGAGCTCATTCTTACAAAACCATGAAGCTGTTCTTTGATGCACTCCAACTTCTTTTTCTCCTATATACATGTGGGGCTTTTTGCTCTACACGCCCCCATCCTGTTGATAGATGCCTCCTTCCTACTTTCTAAATGTCCAATTTTATCTTCCCTTGGAATACCATCAAATTCTTCCTTCCTTTTTCTGTACCCACTTCCAAAAATAATCCCTACCCCCATCGTTTAGAGTGTCCATTTCCTCAGGGCTAATCCCAGAAGAAGCATATAAATTGATGAACTCGTACTGATATGTGAATAATGTTGCCCTTGGATGGTTAGAAAATTAAGGTAGTTCTTCACTGTAGAAGATTGTTTAAAGCCAAGTGGTTGAGAATATTCTGTATCCTTCCTTTTGCATATATTATCTCTTTCATCCTTGTGAAGCAGATAATCTCATCATCTCAATTTACAGAAGAAGAAACTGAGGCTCAGAACGTTTTGCGTAGCTTATTTAAATAGTCTAGGCAGAGATCGAACCCACATCTCTGGCTCCAAGAGGTCTTGATAATTCCCTCACACCTGCTGCTTAACAGCATATGGAAATATATTTGGATTCTACTCACCGTTAAGGAAACCTAGTAAGTTAATCTCTAAAAATCTGCAATCTGCAATCTGCTCAGGGGATACAGGCAGAACTAGGACCATTGTCCCAAATGTGTCATCATATTTGTTGTCTGCTTACTGAATGACCATGTGATGAATCCCTGAAACCCATGGAAGAACTACAAAATTTAAAAAAATTATAGAGTTCTGCTACGTTTTTACTAGGTTTTTCTAAAATTATGTTTGACTACACAACCCTGAGTATAGGCCATATGCTACAAGATGATCCATGATATCCGTTAGCCCAGTTATAACAACTTAGAGTTTTCTTTTTTCCCCCAATTGAATACAATGTTCCCAATCATATTAGTTATAAAAGATAATTGTAAAAACCATGTCTGGTCATCTAAGTCATCTTTTTCTACCAGTTGTTTCCATCTGATCTTCTGGACAAAGAAGTGTAAGACATTGGGCTGAGTTCTGCCCTTGAGTGAGCCTTGTTCTCCAGAAGTTACTTTCTATGATGCCAAATCCACACACCTGGTGAGAAGCAGATGAGGAAGTTTCCCTTGGGATAACCCAAGTGGAGTTGATTCACATCACTCAAGGGTGATGCCATAGTCAAAAAGGGAACCTTGCCTAGGCAGAAAATGAATTCTTGTCTCTCATAACCAAACCATGGGAAGAAAGGGTTGTGGCTGGACCTTAGGAATAATTTGGATGAGGAGTCAATGATCATAAGCCTTTGTCTCACCATCCCTGGCCTCTGCTTTTCTGTACTTGTTGGTTCCATTCTGTCTGACAGGCATCCTCCTGATAGTTGAAAACAAGACCAGTAGAAGCAACCAACCCTCACCCCTGACAGCTTGGACCCAGTGCTCACCCCCAGGACCAGTTGACACCGATAGTAGCTATTTTAAACCAAAGGAATAAAATGGAGAAAAAAATCATCTTCCAAAGACAAGAAATGCTGCTCACGAAAGAAAGATGCTGTGTAGATTCCCAGTAAACAATGGTATCTGTAAATGACTCTGGGAATCACTAATAAGTGACGATAAAACTGATTATTTATGCCTTACATAAACATTATGTAGATTTGAAAAAATTGATTTGTAGCATATACAATTTTATATTACTGAAATGGAAATATGAAGCAATGGAAACATTTTATTTTAAAAATATAAAGCTACACTAAGAGACATTAGCTCCTTTGACTCACATATTTTAAAAACAATGATGGTTTTCTGTGGAAAATAACTCTAAAAAGTTTTGAAAAAATAACAGTAATAAGGAAGAATTTGAGCACTGAAACATTTATTCACTCATTTTCCTTCAAGTATGTACAACGTAACTATAAAATAATTAGACTAAAAAAGTGGCAGGCACACCAGAACCTTAAACCAACAAGTATAAAGTATAGACTTTTTGTTGGTATAATAATAGCACTAATATATATTGAATGTTTACCAAGGCAGGTAACTGTTATAAAACCTTTATTGGTATGATTAGAATTAGTTCTCAAAACAAGTAGTTGGCAAACTAAGGGCTGTGGGTCAAACTCAACGCACCATCTATTTTTGTACAGTTTTATTAGAACACAGCAACACTCACTCAATTATGCATTGTCTGGCTACTTTTATGCTGCAGAATTGAGCTGTAGCAGCAGAGATTATGGACTACAGAGCCTAAAGAATTTGCCATCTGGCCCTTTATAGAAGAAGTTAGTTGATTCCTGCAAAACAAGCCAATGGAGCGTAGGTACTGTTATTTCTGCTTTACCCCAAGGTCACAGAATAGTAATTGTCAGGGTAGTGATTCAAATCCTGAACTGTTTGACTACAAAGTCCATCATCTTTTTAGATAGTTTAACAGCACAGAGTTGTTTGGGTTCAGATCAGATTCTACCACTTAGTAGCTGCATATTGGACATTTTGCTTAACTGCCCTGTACCTCGAATTCCTCCATAACTCTTCCCATTGGTAACAGATGTGGCTGGTCATCCTTCATGTCAGTACAGGCCTTGGACCCCGGCTGTCTGTCCCAGGCCCTGCATCTCGGGGTGCCTCCTTCAACATTGCCAAATTTCCTCTGGGAACAGCTGGAGTAGCAGTGCTATCTGGGCAGAGTGCCCTCACCTGGGACCAGTATTACTTCCCAACCCTCATGTGGGGTTGACCTAATGCCCCAAGGAGCTTCACAACTCATATCTGTGAGTTTATTTTGGGGTCCTTGACCTGTCCCTGATTCCAGGTGGGTGACCTGGTGAGCTACTGCTCCCAGAATAGCCCAGTTTTTCTTGTTGAGTCACCAGGCAAGTACAGACATGCTGATGTTGATGACACTCACTTACACAAAAGCCATAAGTTCAGGGCTCTGAGGTTATCTTGGCCCACTGCCAGCCTTGACTAGAGCCACATGTGGGGTCCATGTGTTGAGTCTCGCACGTCCATGTCCAAATAAATAGTGGCTTCCATTCTTCAGCACCCCAGGGCAGTGAAGGTGGTATCATTCACCCTCTCCCCTGTGCCCCTCCCATCACTGGCACCAGGAAAGTCAAACCTTTTCCCTGAGCATTCTTCCAGAGCATTGTCTATCCCCAAAGAATATCTGACATTGCTCTGCAATGCTAGCAGACCCTTCTGCTTGAGGCCCTCCAATGTGTTGCCTATGTCAAGGTGCTGACATGTACCCTCTGTGCTTAGGCCATGTTGGTGAGAGATGGACATTTCTTACACAAATAGGACCACTCTTCTTTTTCTACCCGTGGGATCCCCCCACCTCCCCGTGGTGATAGTGTGTGGAAGGCAAAGGTGCTGTGCTGTAAACATTAAAAGAAATCACATTCTAGGAATGCTGGAATTACCCTAGGGAGTTCAAGAGATGATATGGTCAGAAAATGTGCTGTTCTATATTTATGCCATAAATTTTCAAACAGTGAATTTAACATTCTCAGAAAATAAATTAACATTCACATTTTCCTGCATACTCTGGGCAAGACTTGACTTTGCGGTCCTCATCTCCAAAGCACAGTAACCGCCCACCCTCCCTTGAGAGCATCATTGGAAGCCAGGATTCTGGGTGGCAGCAGGGATGACACAGCATCATGACTGATGATATAACCTGCATTAAATAAATGATACTAAGGAAATGCAGAGGCCAGAAAATCTGTTTCAATACAAACAAATGCCGAAGAGCCACAGTGTTGTAATAACAGCATTGCTACCCTTTTCTCCCATTGAGAAATGTGGAATTAGCACATCTGACAATAAAAAATACAGAGGATTCTGGCATCTGCACAGAAAGTGATGGTGCCTTGACACTATGAAAAATCTTCCCTTATACTGAACAATAAGCAGTACAAAAATACCTCTTCTTTACCCATTATTCTAAGTCTTCATTGATAAATCATGACTCAGGCCTCTGAATTTTGTAAAACATTAAAAAAATCAAATTCTTTATACAGACAGGGACTTGGCAGAAAATGTTTTCCAGGGACACATACCATAAAAATTCCCTACTTGGTGTCACCTCATTTTCTTTTCTGTGAGGTCACGCTTGCTTTCACTTACTCTTGTAGTTTCTCCTGTCTTTCTTCACATTGGTACTTTCCCATAGGTTTTCTTCTCATTTAGGATGTTCTTTCCTCCTCTTCAAAAATCACATTGTGCTTTGTAATATTTGTAGCCCTCAACTTCTTTCCAAGCAGGTAATTTTGCCTTTCTTTCTGTCTCTCTGGTCATCTGCCTGTCTTAGCCTGTCAGACATTCTCTCACACTCTTTCATACCCCCCCACACACACTCACTCTCTACATATGCACACAACTGAGAAACATTTTGTTTTAATGTACAAGCAGCATGTTTATACAGAATTTGTCTTTGTCTTTAAGAACTACAAATCTCACGAAATAGAGGGCTACGTATCTGATACAGGAGAGAGTCCAAGATTACTTGCTTTTCATTCTCAGGTCTTGTCTGGATAATCAGGTTACAGTATGCTAAGGACGTCGAGATGCCCAGGATGGCACAAGTGGAAACTCTTTTAGAAGCCTTATTTGTGTTCTCTTGAGTGTCTGTGGTTAGAACTTGATTCTTTACTTGCCTATGGATCAAGTATCCTGTGGTTTGTAACAGCTGCAGTGCTGGATGAGATATCTGGGTTGGCAGGTGTAATTCATCCCCATGTGTCTACATTCTGACTATAGAAAGCTATTGAACTAAAATAACATTTCATTTAAAAATATTTGGATAGCCTAAGATCCATTTTTTTTTCTTTTTGCTTTGGATCAGGAGGCACTATAGTCAATTCGTACATGTTGTCCCTATTTGTTTTCACAGACAATTTATATTTCTTGATTTCTGACACTATTTGGCTGTCGTAGAAATAGCTGGTGACAGCAATTAAAATATACACTTGGTCGCTGATGATGTGTATCCTATTATGTGTTCATGCACAGCAGGGCAGGCTATCTGAAATGCATTTGCCTTAGCACATTTAGATAATGTGTGGGAAAGGTGACAGGTTTTTATTTTCCTTTTTGCCAATTTGTACATTAGTGTCCCTTAAGTGTCAGATTAAAAATTTCTTAAAGCACTAATGCTGATTAAAAATGTTTGTTTGGCTTGTTGAGAACTCCAATTGCTTGCAGGATCCAAGTCATATTCTTGTCCTTTAAGCCAACAACATTTTAAAAGCCTGTAATGGCTGTATCTTATTGAAGCAAACAATAACAACTTTCTATAGGGCTATTTTCTTTTATAAGGTAAACAACTAAAGCTTGTAAATATGGAAAAACAATCCAGATCCATAGAAATATTTGTAAGTATATATTTTTAAAAATGCTTCAGTCCTATTAGACTCTGTGTCAATTTAATACATTGGCAAAATGCATAGCACTTTGTTCTTTTTTCAAAACTCTTTTTCAGAACTTATGGCATTTCTTGTACCTAGTAAAGATTCCTGATAAGCCATTTCTTGTGGACTAATAAATTCTTGTTTGGTAAGCATTAATTTTAGTCTCTGCTTTTTATCTGTTTACTCATTCCTTCATTCTTCATTCAACAACAGCTCCTGTGCTGGTCTGAGAGTCAGGTTGGAGGAATGTGCCCTCTCACCAGGAGGATGAACTTGGTTGTATCACTGTGAGACACCCACTGAATTGAGGGGCCTCTGCAAAGTGCAGTGCAGCCCAAGAGGAGGGAACAACTGATTCTAACACAAGCTTCATAGAAGTGAAAGAGGTTTTAATGGGTTAGGAAAAGAGAAGAAGTTCATGCAAAGATACAGAGGCTGAAAGGACTGGTATTTGGGAGGTCTGCAATGGTAAATGAGGGAGAAGCTAAATGTGTGTGACTGGTGGCATGAGCGATGGAGGATGTGTAGATTGAGGCCAGAAGGCAAAAGGACTTGTGTGTCATTTTCAAGAGTTTGTTTGGACTTTATCTCCTAGCTATGGAGACCTTGTAAAGGACCTTTCGGCAGTGTGGTGACTTAGAGTGGGCACTGCTGGAATCGGAGGCTCTTACAGTAAGTGTGAGAGGTAATAAGAACTTAAGGCAAAGACCTTCTGTGTGATTATAGACCAATTTATTATGCAATACAATAGATAAAAAAGACTAATGCATAAGTCTTCATAGCCCCTCTTCCTCTTCTCTACCACACCCTCCAGGAAAATTCTGGCAGAGCTATGGATTATGAGTTAGATTTCCTTTGGAGTTCTTTAAGAGAAGAATATAAATATTCCAAATGCTTTAGTTTCTCTTTGCTGCTACATCTTGATTTGTTTTTTCACTGTAACTGCAGTGAAGTCAGTCCTCACGGAGCTCTAGGTTATTAGGGCTACATAACGTACTTTTAGGAGAGCCGGTATAATGTCGGGTGGCCCAACGATTGGCAGTTTGAAGACCTGCTGGTTAGTCACATCTACAAAGAATAAGATAGGCAGGATCCTAAAAACTCAAATCCTGTCTGGTTTCCTGCTACCACCCTACCTTCCTGAGGAATATTCCAGCAAAAGAACAGGCTATTACCAGCTAACACCTTGCATAAGAGCCTTTTCCAGGTCACGAACCTCAGCCAATCTGTGGACAAGATGTAAGAACACTTTGCCTCCTCTGAACTCAGAAGCAGTCGAGATGACATGTTCAGATGCTCTCTCCTGGACTCTGGTTTCTGCTTGGTTTTCTAAGAGACAGGAAAAAGGATGCTGCTTTCCAATGATAAGGCCTCCATCCAATCTTATCCCATCAGCTGCTAGGAAGGGAAAAGAGAGAACTGATCTCTGTTTTAAGTAAGTTGAGCTGTAAAGGAAGAAGTTCTGAATGAAGTACCCCACTCAGGCTGCTTATCTTCTTTCCTCTTCTGATGTGGTTTGTGTGTCCCCACCCAGATCTCATCTTGAATTGTAGTTCCCAGAATCTCCATGTTTCATGGGAGGGACCCGATGGGACGTAATTGAATCATGGGAGCAGTTACCTCCATGCTGTTCTCATGAGATCTGATGGTTTTATAAGGGGCTTTTTAACCTCCTTTTCTCTGCACTTCTCCTTGCTGCCACCATGTGAAGAAGGATGTGTTTGCTTCCATTTCTGCCATGATTATAAGTTTTCTGAGGCCTCCCCAGCCCTGCAGGACTGTGAGTCAATTAAATCTCTCCCCTTTATGTTTAATAAATTACCCAGTCTCTGTTATGTCTTTATTAGCAGCGTGAGAACAGACTAATACTGCTAACCCACTTTACCCTTAGCAGCATAGATCTAATTCTACCTTCTTGGTATGAATTGGGGTGTTGGGCAGAGTGAGTGGCTTTCATTTATTCAGTGGATTTTATGTCCAGGTTGTGCCACTAGCACAAAGAGTTCATGAAGGGCGTTGTATTACCAGCTTAGGAATTTGGGCTTTATATGGTAAAGGAGAGTTTCTGAAGTTTGTTAATTTGGGACTTTATGGGTTTAGATATTCAGTTAGAGAAGGTTAGAATTTTTTTAAAAAAGGTATCTAAAAAATAGTTTTAGATCCCATCACCCACAAAATTAAAAAAAAAATGGCAGGGGTCATACTAAAGACAGTGAAATAGTTAGGAATCTGTAGCTATATAATAGAAGCAAGGTATGATGAGGATGTGAATGAATTCAGTGGCAGTGGGACTGGAGAAAAGAGGCTGGGCATGAGAAATATTTAGGAGGCAAAAGAAGAGGGTTGTATGAAAAAAGGAGTCACCTCCCAGATTTGGTCCTGAAAAGTTGGCTGAACGGTATTATCACTCACAAGCACAGGAGGAAGAGGATGGAAGCATATTGTTGTTGGTGGTGGTGAACTCAATTTGAAATATGGTAAATTTGGCATTCTGGCAGGCCAAACAAGCAGAGATGTCCAGAGCTCATCCGGATATTCAGGTCTGAAGCCTAGTAGTTGTATCTGGGCAGGAGATAGAGATTCAGGAGTCATCAGTAAATAGCTTGCAGTTGAAGCTGTAAAACCAGACATCACCAAACAGAAGAATGAGAATGACCCCAGGGTGCATGGTAGCAATGGGGTCAGTAGCAGAAGAACCAGGAAGGATTCATAGTGGTGTAGCTGGAGAGGAGGAAAACCAGAGAGAAGGAAAGTGAGGAGGAGCAGTGCCCAGGAGAGTCAGGTGCTGCAGAGAAGGAAGGAACGTGGGGTGGGGAACATCTGTGTCTTCAGGAAAGTGGTTCATTGGTGACTGCTGAGCACAGCTTCAGTGAATGGTGGCAGTAGATCCAGAGGAAAGTGACTTCAGTGAATGTGAGGTGAGCAAATGGAGACATTGGTGTAAACGCCCCTCTCGAGGTTCTGGAAGCAGCTCACAGACTTGAGACAAAGCTCTGTTTGGTTTTCAGAGGGAGGGACTTGAGCATATTCTCCGCAGAAGCCCCGTCAGTCAGTGAGACTGGTAAAGACTGTTGTCATGTAATCAAAGGCAGAGTCTCAGTTCTACTCCTTCTCTTATCTCTGTCACGCCGAATACTTTTTCTCTTTCCAGTTGGCTCCTGGGACTCCCAGACTTTTCTGGGTTTGCTCCAGGTTTGTTCACCTCTTGTGTTAGTCTGTTCTCTTGCTGCTATGAAGAAATACCCAAGACTGGGTAATTTATAAAGGAAAGAATGTAATTGACTCACAGTTCTGCAGGGCTGGAGAGGCCTTAGGAAACTTGCAGTCATGGCAGAAGGGGAAGCAAACATGTTTTTCTTCACATGTCAGCAGGAGAGAGAAGTGCAGAGTAAAGGGAGAAAACTTCTTATAAAACCATCAGATCTGGTGTGAGAACTCACTATCATGAGAACAGCATGAGGTTAACCACCCCATGATTCAATTACCTCCCACTGGCTCCCTCCCACGACACGTGGGGATTATGGGAACTACAAATTCAAGATGAGATTTGGGTGGGGACACAGCCAAACCATATCTTTCCTGCCAGAGATAAAGGATTTGCTGTGCCCCTGTCACTGCTACCCCCCACTGCCACTAGGGCAGTCATGCCTCACCTGGTGCGACATTTGGTATCCTGACTTCTTCACCCACTTGTGCCTTCAGAGAGGACTTGGAACCTTCAGGAGAGCTGCAGGGTAGTCCTGTAAATAGGGGCCAGTGAGATGTTGTGCCCTAAGGAGAAGCTTTCCACAATGCAAAGCTTAGGTGTCAGATGTGCTATGAGGCCACTGAGGCATTGTACCTCCAGCACCTGTGGCAGGTAGGTGGGGCCTGGGCCAGCCACAACAACTCTTTTATTTCCCCATAGTGCTGTCCGAATGTCATAATTTTCTTTGTCATGATGTGGGAAGCACTGCCTGGTGGGGCTTCACCTCCAGCATACTGGCTGGCTGTCTGTCACTTGGCTTCCTGAATGGTATTTAAATGGCCCTTGCATCACTGTTGGGTCTCAGTAAACCCTCTGGCCTCTTCTTCAATTTGCCCTCTGCATACTGGGAAGGCCTATTCAACTTTGCCTGGCATGTGTGTGGAAGAAGCCCTTCTTAGGCAAAGAGATCTTGGAAGACGATCTCCCTAGAAACAACCGAGCATCCTCTCTGCAGTCTTTCTGTTTTTCTTTGGTTGTTATCTGGATAAGAGAGATTGAATCTGGCCTCTGCCCATATCAAATGCTGTCTGGGGCTGGAAACAAACCTCAAAACATGTTTTAAATACTTTATTTCCCTCCATCTGCCCTAAGTCTGCCCACTATGAATATGCTTGACTAAGGTTAACCCCAGCAATCAACTGTGAGTGATGGTGACCCTCCTAAAGGTAGCCTGTGGGCTACCTCTACCTAGCCTGTGGGCTCAGGCACCACACCTGTGTCTGATTAGACACTGTGTTACCCTGCCTGAACATGTGCCACAGGAAAGCAGCTTTCTCTTGTGCTCTCATAGCAGGAGATGCTTTCTGGTAATGTTAGGGCAGGGCTAGACTTTTCTCCTGCTGATTCTCTGCCTGGAATGTTCTATTCTTCCTTGTCACCAGCCAGAGCACCACTAAATCAGTGTAAACACCTCATCTTACAGGGAAGACTAAGGTCCAGGGAGATGGGGTCATCCTGGCCTTATCTCCTTAAAGAACCTAACTCTTCAAAGGTGTTTTCCCTGTTAACCCTCTGTATTAGTTGGCTAGGGCTGTAATTGCCAATACCGTGAGCTGGGTGACTTAAACAACAGAAACTGATTTTCTCACAGTTTTGGAGGCAGGAAGTCTAAGGTCAAGGTGCAAGCAGGTTTGGTTTCTCCTGAGACCTCTCTTTGGCTTGCAGATGGCCACCTTCTTGCTGTGTCCTCCCATGGCCTTTCCTCTATGTGTGCATCCCTAGTGTCTCTTCCCCTTTTTATAAGGACATGAGCCCTATCCAATTAGGGACCCACCCTGATGAGCTCATTCAACCTTAATTACTTCTTCAAAGGCCCTAGCTCCAAATATAGTCACACTGAGGGCTAGGGCTTCAACATATGAGTTTTCAGGGAACACAATTCAGTCCACTACATTATCCATAACATTCTCCATTTTTCTGTATTTTCTCCAGTGCTTGAGTATTGCATCAGTTTCCTATAATTGCTTTAACAAATTACTAAAAACATGGTGGCTAAAAACAACAGAAATTTATTGTCTCACAGTTCTAGAGGCCGGAAGTCTGAAATCAGCATCACTGGGCTGAAATTCAGCTGCCAGCAAGGCTGTACTCCCTCCAGAGGCTCTAGGGAGAAATCTGACCCTTGCCTTTTTCACTTTTTGGTGGCTGGCGGTATTCCTTGATTTCTGGATACATCATCACTCCATCCTCTGTGGTCACATTGTCTACTCCTCTTGTCAAATTTCCCTTTGCCACCCTTTTTTTGTTTGTTGGTTTGAGACAGAGTCTCACTCTTCACCCAGGCTGGAGTGCGATGGTGTAATCTTGGCTCACTGCAGTCTCCACCTCCCAGGTTCAAGTGATTCTCCTGTCTCAGCCTCTCGAGTAGCTGGGACTACAGGCCCACACCACCACATCCAGCTAATTTTTTGTATTTTTAGTAGAGATGGGGTTTCACCATGTTAGCCAGGATAGTCTTGATCTCCTGACCTCGTGATCTGCCTGCCTCGTTCTCCCAAAGTGCTGGGATTACAGGCATGAGCCACCTCACGTGGCCCTCTTTGCCTCTCTCTTATAGGGACAATGGTGATTGCACTTAGAGCCCATCCAGATAAGCCAGAATAATGCCCCATCTCAAGATCCTTAACTTAATCCTATCTGTAAGGTCTCTTTTACCAAATAAGGTAATTTTATAGGTTTCAGACATAGAAGCTCCTATCTTTGGGGGCCATTATTCCACTGACCACAGGAGTATTGTTCATAATATATCATTTGACGTTTTACACAGTGGAGTCGACCTATCAGAAGAGCACCTGTTGGATGGGCAGGAGACACAAAGCTGTTTTTGCTGTGCGTGTTCGGCAGGATCACACCCTCCATACCATAATCTAGACTCTTGGCTCTGTCCTCCCCCATGACCTTTGCTTGAGGGGAGGACCTGAGGACTAGGGAGCCAAGGAGTCTCCCTGGGGAGGTGAGGTTTCAGATTATCCGGGTAGGAAGAAAGAGTTTCTCCCATGTATTTTTATCTCATGGCTGGTTAGGGGGGTGGGCACCCCACTCCTGGAATCCATTTCACTTTGAATACTTTGTTTACTTCTGGTTAGAAGTCTCCAGGAGTGTGGGCTCTGGTAAGAAGGCCCTGCTTCCCCTGGTCTTACACAACCAGGTCTGCTTCTTGTCTGTATTTTGCTATCATGACACTTTTACAATTTTTCCTCTCCATTACCTAAGGTACCTGATGAATATTCAACATGTTTATGAAGTCCAGAGTACCAACTGTGCTGAAAATGAACAATTTTAATCAACGGTGAACCTACCATTTTATTATTTTTTTAAAAGAGGGAAATTACTGCATAGCGGAGATTCACAAACAGTGCTTTATTTAGTCAGAGGAGCCGTGGTCTGGTACTGGGATGGGAGGACTTTATTGGCGGCTAATCTAATATCTATCTAAGATTGTGTTTGTCTGCTCTTCTTGCCGTTTATGGTGAAAAATCTGCCAGAACACCACAAGTGTTTTGTTCCTTGTTTCTAGTCCTGTCCTAATTTCATTTTCATGCAATAGGAGTCAGGTTTGGAAGAAAATTACCAGTTACCTTCTACTTTTAACAATGCCCCTGCTTACTGTACAAAGTTGTGTCTGAACATTACTGCTTATTCTGAAAAACTCACTATGTAATTTTTAATGTCGTTTCAAGCTTTCTGAAATTTCATCTGTTTCTGGGGCATTGCTAATGGTTTACCTTAGAACACAGAAAGAACTTACAAAGGAGACTTCAGGAGAAAATCATAATCTCCTCAATGAAATCATGTCACTAAGATGCTACTGTTAAGAGCGGGGGGTGAAGCAGAGGAAAGACTAGACAGTGACTTGAAACATGAGCATTTGGCGTCAAAGTTATTACTGTCTTGAAGCTTTCTGTCCTGTGGGATGAATGGAAACATGTCAGTCATTGAGAGTTTTATATTAATCTCCTGTACCATCTAATTTGCTTGATTCAAAATTAGGTATAATTGCAATGGTTGCATGAACTCTTCTGGCACTAGTGAGATCAGCCAACAATAACCTTCATTATCTCTTCTGTTGAAGGCCACATTTGCTCTCAGGTAAATCTCTTAGAAAAGCTCATGGATGCTTCACTGCCCTTTTTTGTTTTGTTTTGTTTTGGTCCCAGGCAAATTATGCATTATGTGAATTCACTCTTCATGCTTTTCCTGGTTTCTCTTGCTCCCTTGCCCCAGGCCAGTTGCTAGATAGAGACTTGTGCTCCTACAGGGGGCATCTGATGAGTGAGTTCACACATTCATTGTTGGTGGCCTGCAGATGCTGTTACTCCTGGAATTATTCTATGGGGACTCCATGCCTAATAGAAAGCCTCACCCAAACAAGAACCCATCTCCAAGGGTGGATTTTCCAGCCCTGGGGCAGCTGAGTGTAGGAGAAATGTTTTTGAGCAGTACTGTTTTTCTAGGGTCATGCAGGTTCTGCCTATTTCACTTGTAACAAGGCTGGCCATGGGTATGAGAATGACATCCTTTGGAGTTTCAATGCACATTTTCTGGGACTTAAAGATGGGAATTTTCTTTTTTTTATTGTACTTTAAGTTCTGGGGTACATGTGTAGAACATGTAGGTTTGTGACATAGGTATACCTGTGCCATGGTGGTTGGCTGCATCCATTACCCTGTCATCTACATCTCCTAATGCTCTCTCTCCCTGAGCACCTCCCCGCACCCTGAGAGTCCCCACTGTGTGGTGTTCCCTTCTCTGTGTCTATACGTTCTCAATGTTCAACTCCCACTTATGAGTAAGAACATGTGGTGTTTGGTTTTCTGTTCTTGTGTTAGTTTCTTGAGAATAATGGTTTCCAGTTTCATCCATGTCCCTGCAAAGGACATGAACTCATCCTTTTTTATGGCTGCATAGTATTCCATGGTGTATATGTGCCACATTTTCTTTATCCAGTCTATCATTGATGGACATTTGGGTTGGTTCCAAGTCTTTGCTATTGTGAACAGTGCTGCAATAAACATCTATGTGCATGTGTCTTTATAACAGAATGATTTATAATTCTTTAGGTATATACCCAGTAATGGGATTGCTGGGTCAAATGGTATTTCTAGTTCTAGATCCTTGAGGAATCACCACACTGTCTTCCACAATGGCGGAACCAATTTACACTCAAAGATAGGAATTTTCTACGGAAGCAGTGCCTCAAAGGGTTTCTTTGTTGGGATTTTCAGGACCCAAATATAATGAAAGAATCTTTTCACTACAGATGACCCTTGACTTATGGTGGGGGCTACATCCCGATAAACCCATTGTAAGTTGAAAAATATCAAGGGTAGAAAATGTGTTTTCAACTTAGAACCATCCTAAGTTGGGAACCATCTGTATTTTGGTGGGTATTTGTGGTGCAAACGTTGGGGACCTTGTGCTATGCTGATATGACCATCTTGCTGACATGTGTAGCAGGTAAGGACTCAACCTGGGAGTGAATGTGAGCTTCCCTGAGGGGTAGACAGTCCAGATATCACCCCTCTAAGGCAGGTCCTCAGAAGCCTGGGGCTTCTGCTCCTGAGCCTCAGTTTCATGAGTGTGGACTTCAAGGAGTTTGAGAGAAATTCGGGGCTGTTTGTTTCTACTCAATTGAATTTTTTCCTATGTTGTATGCCAGAACTGGCCCTCTTGGGTTCTAATGACCCAGGAGACACTTTAATGACATTTGGATTATCCTGTTTCCTGGGGAGCTTTCTTCCTTATCCTGGGGATACTCAAAGTATAAGCCAGCCTTGGAAAAGATGGGTTGAAAGAAGTTCTTGGGGCCAGGCGCAGTGGCTCACGCCTGTAATCCAGCATTTTGGGAGGCCAAGTTGGGTGGATCATTTGAGGTCAGGAGTTTGAGACCAGCCTGGCCAACATGGTAAAACCCCACCTCTACTAAAAATACAAAAATTAGCCAGGCATGGTGGTGGGCACCTGTAGTCCCAGCTGCTCAGGAAGCTGAAGCAGGAGAATCACTTGAACCCCAGAGGCGGAGGTTGCAGTGAGCCATGATCGTGCTACTGCACTCCAGCCTGGGTGACAGAGTGAGACGCTGTCTCAAAAAAAGTTCCTGGGGATACTGCTGGTGGGCCAGCTACCCAGTGTGTTCAGCCCAGGACCTGTTAATGCCAACCTGCTTTATCTGGAGCTGTTTCAGGAGACACTTGGCCCTCTCACTTCCTTCATCTTCCTAAATGACTTTCCCTGAGCACCTTACGTCAGCCTCACTATTGAGGTGTCCCTACTCTGGCCTTCAGGTCTCTGAATGGACATTATAGACTGGGAATGAGCTTCCATAAAATGCTGGTAATTTTATACAAACATCTACCCTGGGAACCACCTGTTCAGCAGTCTGATTCCAGAATCTTTTCTTCTTCCACTGGAGTCTTCCTAGGAATGGGTCCCAATCTTTCAGACCTAAATGTGGGCATTTTTTACTCCAATCCCTATTCCTGGACTGTTTTGAGTAGAAACACTACTAGGGTGTGAGTGTATCCTTTGCTTTGCTCATAATACTCTTTTCCTTCCAAGAATGTCCCCTCTCCCTAAAATGATCTCAGCAGTCCCTCAAGGTACCTTTTGGGTCCTTCTCTTCCATGAAACTGCTTCATGTCTCTCCCTCCCCACTCAAAGCTCTTTCTTCCCAATCCTTTTGGCAATGAATCATGTGCATACTTTGTGACATACTCCAATAATCACTTTATGGTGAGCATAATATCCACTTCACTTACTCAGCTTTGCTCATTTTGATGTATGGCAGACATCTCTGTCTGCGTGATGGGTCTCTGGAATATTAACTATATTCTGCACGATGGCTTTGGTTTGGGCAGATGTTTTTATCTATCACCCGTGTCAATCTGCTTTCCATGAAGGAAATTTGGCTGACCTTCAGAGAGTGGATTTACTGACCTCCATTGGAAGCCAATGGAAGTGACATCATTAATGAAAATTTTTTTAAAGCAAAAATGGAAGATAATTAAATACAGCACAGTAGTTGTAAAACAGATTTCATTGTTATACATCACTTCATAAAGTAAGCATAGTTCCCAGTCTTCCACGTTTTTTGCAGCATTTTACCACAGAATAATGACTCCCTAACAACTCAGCTGAAAAATATTTAGATCTACTTGCTCTAAGAATAAGGTCAATGTTAAACATTTTCAGATGAAAAGCTTGCTGGATGAAACAGTGCACCATCAGAATAAAGCATGCAATATATTTACAGTCAGATGAAACAAATGTGTCCATAAATCTACCAGAAAGATCATCTCCTGTTTTAGGGAATACATATATTGTTTAGCCAGTACCAATACGTTAACGTGTGTGAATAATTTTGGGTATTCTGGCCTTCTTGAATCTCACAGCCAAATCAACCAGAAGGTTTTCCCTCTGAGTTGATAGTGGCTTGACATTTGGCATCTGGAAGCTTCCTTAACTTTGCTAGATAGGGCTCTGTAATGGGTGGGGACAGAGGGCAGCACCCAATAACCCTGATTCTATGGCGTATTGACTTGTCTAAGAAAAAATAAGTCAATCATTCAGATTAATCTGGGAGGCTAATTCTAAAATGGGGTTTTGTTTATGAGAATTGCTAGATTTGGGGCTAGGTTATTAACCTAATTTCCAAAAGAAACACTCTTACTGGAGAGAAAACCATGTTGGCTCATACTATTGTGTTTATATATTTCATGGTAAAATGATAGTCTCACCAGGTTCCATATTAAGAGGAGGATTAGAACTGTATCATTCAGTATTTTCTTTTGTATGTTCTAAAATATTTATCAAGTTAATTAATTCATGGACTTATGGATTTTTTCCATTCCAGGACTTCATTTGCAGAGAACATTTAGAAAAGACAGGTCACTTGCAGTAATACAGGACTAAATTGTGGTTCTGGAGACTTGGGTTCTTTGCTGTTCAACCAGTGGTCTTTTGTGTGTGCTGTTAACAGTGATTTCCGGCTCACTGAAATGTGTGAATGACTCCATATTTGTGAAGAGCTAAGTATCCGGATATATTAATCTTTTCAAGCGGATAATTTCAGGTAGAAATAATACAGCTTGTCTTTTGTTAGGTCTCACTAGGGGGAAAAAAATCACCCACAAGAGTCTTGCTTTCCTCAACAAGAAGGGTCTCTACTTATACAAATGGCACCTTTTTTTTTTTCTGGTTATTGGGTCACAGGTGGTTTGCCATTTGCTTTGAGTTTGCAAATCAAGTACATCTTCGGTTTCCTTTTCTTTAAACAAGTAAATATAAACTACGTTAAAGTGGGAGAAGGTTCACAGGATGAGAACATCAATTCAGCTCACAGCAGGTGTGAGTCTAAAGTGCCTCTTTGCAGGAAGGAAAGCCACCACCAGCTGTCCATCTGCTCTCTGCGGAAGGGACTGGGCACTGGAAAGCCTGCCTTGGGAGAAGTGACTCAACAAAATCATTTGTAAGCCGGATGTAGCTTTGTTTCCTTTTTCTAATGGGCCATATTTATTGCCATCTCAATTACACCTAATTCAATTAATAGAAAAAAAATATATGAAAGGACTCCCAGAAACTAAAATGGCTAACTGTGGGCAGGATGTTCAATTATTTAGACTCCATCAAACAAACCCCGTACTGGCAGGGCTGTTCTCTCCCCAGTACTTACCAGAGAGGGAGCAGAGCTAATGCACAGCCGTGCTCCTCATCCTCTCATGAAATAATCTTTACCTTGAGGTCATGCTACAGATGAAGAGCAAAATGAAAAACTGAATATGGTCAATACTAATTAAAATGGGGGGAGATATTAAAAGAGTCTAAAATTGGCTACCAATAATGAGATACATTGGACTCTTCCTCATTAACAAGATTTAGAACAGGCTGGGAAGTTTCTGTTTGGAACTGTGAAGTGTTATGGGTGTGGTCCAACAGAAGAAGAACACTGCAGAGTCACGGATAATGAATACAACTGGGAAGTTAAGGAAAGCACGCAATGCCCTAGGGCAAGCTTGTCCAACCTATGGTCCACATAGGCCCAACAAAAATTTTTAAACTTTCTTAAAACATTTTATTTGCAGTTTTTTAAAAAATTTTTTAAAGCTCATCAACTATGGTTAGTGTTAGCATATTTACATGGGGCCCAAGAAAATTGTTCCACTGTGGCCCAGGGAAGACAAAATACTGGATGCCCCTGCCTAGGGGAACTTGTTTTGTCTACTGGGTAAGTTGTCCTAATTACATTTCACCTGCAGTCCAAAGGTTATTTTAGACGATAGAACTGCAAGAACCCAAAACCCAAAAAAAAGAATTGTTGAAGTGGTTGGGAGGAGGTCATTTCTGAGATACATTTCAAGGAGAAATACACGTTTAAGAGACGTTGCTGGCAGTTATTGGGTGCAAGTGTTTTTCTTTGACGGGGAAGGAGTGGTTGGCAAAGGGACAGGAATCTGTGTACATTTCCTGCTCCTGTTTCTTTAACCAACATCCTCAGGGCATCTCTGGCACCTTGGGGTGGGGTAAGTGCTCTCTACTGCTCCTGCTTTAGCTGCCTTAATCTTGTCTATATGGCACTTGCTGCATGAACAGACATTTGTCCTACAGGGATGAAACTGGACTTGCAAGAGTTTGCTGTAGAAGGTGTTCAAGTTAGGAAGATGCTCAGAAATGAGCACTGAGAGGGTGGATCAGTACTGACATTAAAAAGAAAAAAATTTGACCTTACATGTTCATTTATCCTAAAGTAGGGAGGCCCAGTTTCTAGCCTCTCAAACCATAAGGAAGTAATCAAAATTAGAATAGATGGAAATCATCTCTTATTTTAAAGGCTCATGTACATTTCAGAGAAGCAATTTATCTAGCTAGACTCAGACTCTTATGGTCTTGTTTATTACTGTAAACAAGCAAGTTCACTTTCACTTATCATTTACTCTTTATTGTGTTGTTTGAAGTACCTACGTAATGCAAGTATGTACTGTACTAATATACCTATATTTCCAAATAACATTACGTGGTGTAGCCCACAGTCTCTGCAGAAGCATCATGAATAACCTGTGCCTTTATACTTTACAATCCATTATTGGTTGCTGTTAAAAGTATGATAACAGATGAAGCAAAAACTAAGTATGAATACACTTTTCCAAACACACACATACACAGCTTACAATGGAATCCCAATGGAAACAAGTCAAGTGACAAGATCTGATGTAGGATCTATAAAATGTAGACTCTGCAATAAAAAGCCAAAGGCACGTAAAAATATATTTTAACTTTAAAAATAACTTAGTTACAGTAATACTTTGCCTGTGTCTTACCAACAAGTAGCTGACAGTCAAAATTTGCAATATAGATATAATATATAGGGATATATAAGAACTACAAGAGAATCCCCAAAACCCATAAAGTTCAAATGTGAAAACAGAAAAGTTTTTAACACTGGAGAATTCGCTATGGTGAGCCCAAGCAATATATAGAAAAGAGTCTAGAAAAAAGGCTTAGGTGTTAAATAACTTTTGACTTCCTCTTGCTCAGAAAATGTCGGAGTGCTGTAAAGTTCCTTAATGCGACTCGCCCAGCCCTTCAGAGCTAGTGCCAATCCTGGCCAAGTCAGATTTCTTGTGTGTCTGCAAACAATACATGAGCCGAACATCACCAATGCCTGCTGAAAGTGGGCTCTGATTTGCCAAGATACGTTTTGCTTTGTTGTTGTTTTTCTAAATTGTTTTTGCAAACAGAGCATAACAGGTAAAAAAATACTTTGTAAGAATATTATTTTAGAAAACCCATCACAAAACTGCAAATACAGCTCCGGAAGCCCTTCTCTTCCACTGCAGTTAGTTTATTTTTTGTACCTTTTACCCCAAAGGAAAAAAGTTGGCATCCTGTTACTTATTTTTATCCATGACATTCAGCACCTCATCCAAAAGTGAGGGCCCAAGATCAAGCTGCAGGGAGAGGAGGGAACCTGTAAGGTCAGAGAGGGACTCCTCTGACTTAGTCTTTCCCTTGATGAGCTCACAGGGGGCGGGATGGTCAAACATGTCCTCGGCTGGCCAGTCAGGGTACTGTTCAGACAGGCTTGAGGAGTGGCTGTCCCTGCCCTGGCTGGACTGAGAGGCAGAACCGCTGGAGCCCCACGAGGTGTCTCCCTGGTGGACTGTCCCGTTCTCCAACAGGCTGCTTTTCTCCTGAGGTTTTTCCTCCATGACAGGCTCACAGCTAAGCCTGGGCAGCTTTGCTGGCCCGAAGGACTCCTGTTTGGAATTAAATGTCACTGGTGACAACAAGGGCAACATGAGAGCCTGGGACCCTCCAATTGTCGGGAGGGAGATGGCATTTTTGAGCACTGGGGAGGGTGTTTCTGTGAACACCGAGTCTGAGGTGCTGTTTGCCCGGAAGAACTCGTTATGCCCAGGGAACTGGCCCAGGTGTGCTTTCTCCTGGTTTCCAGGTAAAAGCTCATAGTTCCCTTGAAGAAAGGAAATATCTCCAAAGACGTCATGCTGGCCCTCTTTGCCGATGTGGATGGTGTGGCGAAAGTCTCCAAGCGGGGGACTGATCATATCGGGAGACAGAATGTCCCTCAGTTTAAATTTCTTTCCTTTCTTGTTATTGGCTGCTTTCAGGTAAATTGGCGTCTTGGCTGGCATTTTGGAATTTGAGGATGTCTATCTTGCAAGCAGGGAAAAAGTGCCACTTTCTTCTCAGATGGTATATATTTCTGAAGAATCCTTTTTGATAAGGAACTGTCACATCATTTTTCTCAAGTGGCTTCAGAAGTCACTATGAATTGAGATGGGGTCAAAGAGAACCTTCCAGAGGCTATGGCCAAGTGAGCCTTCCTAGAAAGCCAGTTACATCATCCAGTCTTGACCACCACCAGGAAAAACCTGGAGAAGAAATCAAAGCAGGTTATAATCTGAAGACCCTACGGCTTCCCTTTTTGCAAGAGCCTGTAAATAATGGCAGGATCAGTTCCAACTAAACCCGAACTTACCTTATTGTTTCCCTTCAATAACTGGATAAAAATTTTCATCTTAGTCTTATTTAAGGAGAAAGAAGAAGACTTAAAAATCCCAAATCTTTGACACCAGTACTTTTTAGATATGGTCATGATCACGTCTAAGGTTTCAGTCCTTTTCCTTTATTTTAAGAATAGCTGTAAGCATAGAATCAGTGATTTCAGCTTCCTAAGTATAACTGGATTTGTTTTAAAATACATTTTCCTTTTGCTTTGATACACTAGCAAGACTAATGATATTTCATTGTTGGATTCCATATGTACATAAGTTAATGCAATAAAATAATTCCAGCACCTTGAAGCAGTGTAGGGCCACAGCCCTACAGGGTCATGGGGTGTCCCCTCTTGCTGTGCTGAGGTGCTGGATCTGAGAAGTAAAGTGACAGGACACAGAAGGACTGGAAGAGACAGCTGGGCTTGTGGGGGCCATGCCACTTACAAGTGGAGACAGGTGAGGCCCCAAACGTCCAGAAGCATCTGTATTAAGACGGGGAAGGAACGGTGCTGGAATTATTTACAGGGAAATAATTTAATAAGTGACAAGGAAAGGTGCTGGAATTATTTAATAAGTGACAACTATTATGTGCTACCATCCTGCAAAATCTTAGTGGAATACATTCTCACAGATAAGAAAATAGAGATTCAGGATAAGCCCTTCCCCCAGAAAGTCACCTTTTCTCAATAACATATAGCCAATAATCAAGAGAGCTAGAGTTGGAATCAGGTTGTGGCAGAGAGTACTGGGCTGTTGAGGATGTCAGGATTTGAAGGCATCCTGAGATGGGAGGAAAAGAACAAAACTGCTTGTGGGTAACCCCTCACATAGGCACCAAGGAAGGAGAGCTATGCAGACCCCAGGCACAATTATTGCCTGAAGTATAACTTACTGCTTACTTATATCTAGCTTAGGTATATAATCATATAACGGACTGTAGTTGGAGCTGTACAGATATTTAGTGCTGATTTATATAATCCTTATATATAACCATATATACTTTGTAGTAGGAAGAATGCCTAGAGCAGTCACAGCAGAAGCAAGTATGTGGGAAAAACAGCCAGACCAGAACCAATGACCCAGGAGGTAGCATCCCTGCCTGAAAGGGCAGATGCTATATGGAAGGTCAGGGTCTAGATGGCAGCGCTCAGTACCTGCTGCATGGTCGGTGTGGAGCAAGAGTTATTCCTCCTGAAAAGCAGTTGCAGTACCTTGCATCCAGTTCTTGTGGAAAGTAGGCCTCAGGCCTGAGATCCCACCAACAACTGAGGAAGAAGAACCCCTCTGGTGTCATTGTACCATGGCGGCTGTACACCGTCAGTTTTTCTTGCTACTGTGCTGGCTAATCATCCTCCTATAAGATACCTTAGAGAAGAGCACACTCTCAGCTCCCACTGCATTGGTTTACAGCATCCTTCTATAGGAATCCTCTGAAGTCTCCAGCCCCCAGATAAGAAGTGTTGTGCATGGCACTTGTTGCACACAGCTCACCTCCTTGCCTCGGTGACCTAAGAGGGGTGGACCCCCTTTTTTTGGGGACAGCCCTCCTACTGCACACAGCCCACCTCTCTGACTAGGTGACCTAATGGGGTGGTCCCCTCATTTGCTACTCACATGATTATGTATGCCCTATCATCATAGATGATCTCACTCACGACCCTTCCCTGTCTTAATACAGATGCTTCTGGACGTTTGGGGCCTCACCTGTCTCCACTTGTAAGTGGCATGCCCCCCCTAAGCCCAGCTGTCTTTTCCAGTCCTTCTGTGTCCTGTCACTTTACTTCTCAGATCCAGCACCTCAGCACAGCAATAGGGGACACCCCATGACCCTGTAGGGCTGTGACCCTACACTGCTTCATTTTGAAGAGAAAACACTGACTCCATATTACAGGCTGTGCCTTCACTTGGGAATACTTCTGAAACATTACTGATAAGGCTGTATCCTCCCTGTAGTAGGCAGAATTCTAACCCCCATGATCTGTCTCCCGGTGTTAATGCCTCTGTGGGTAGAACCTGTGACTAGCTTCTAACCAAGGGAGTATGGGAAAGGTGACAGGTCACTCCCTGATTAGGTTACATTATAGGAGATTCTATCTGAGCTGACAAGGGAAAGACTCCCTTTGCTGGCTGGGGAGAGGTGAGCAGTTACACTGTGAAGGCCTATGGAGATGAAATCTGCCAACAATGTTAGGAAGCTTGGAAGTGGATCTTTCCCCAGTTGAGCCTCTGATGAGACCACCACCCTGGTCCACATTGAATCACAACTCAGTGGGATCCCGGAACTCAGCCCTGCCCAGATTCCTGACCCACAGAACCTGTGAGATGGTAAATGTTGTAAGCGCTCAAGTTTATGGTGTTTTGTTACCACTGTCAAAAGCTAACACATCCTCCCTGCACATACTATATGATAAGATTAGGAGGGATGAACTGTAAGAAGGCACTGGGGATGTCAGGTCCTCTTTTGCCCATGAGATACTCTTATCTTTTGAAAATAATCCTTTACCTCTGATGCTGACATAGAGAAGATAAACCTTTCCCCACGGCAGGAACTCCCTAAATGGCTCTGCCATGACCTCTTCTCTCAGGAGCCTCTCCCTCTGGCTGCAGAGACTGCAAATAAATACTCCAAAGGCTGGGTGGGTTAGCTGATGTTTTGAAGGGAGCCACATTTGCTTTGTAGCAGCTGGAAGCTGTCTGCATCTGCCCCATATTTCTTTCCTTTCAGCAGGAGTTTTAAATTCATTTACCAGTGACAGGTGACAAGAACTGTGCTCTACCACCCACTGGCTTGGTAACAGCTAACTCAGTTTGGGAAGCAGCTAGCTCACTGTGTCAGTATTCTGGCCAGCAACCCAGGCCTGAGAAGGCTGAAGACAATGAGCTGGAGAGAGCCAGCCTCATTCTGGCTCTGGGTGTGGGGAGGAAGCAGAAGAGTATGAGGAGGTTTGTATTCACGCAGAGTAGGCTGACCTTGGAGCTGCCAAGAGAGACATGATTGTGGGTCCTGACTCTCTCTCTCTCATGGTTTTCTAATTTAGGTCTTGTCTTGGTAACTAAAGTTGAAGCCCGGGTTCTTCCTGCTAAAACATCAGAACTTCCTTCCTGTATGAGTGTACAATGCCTAGTCCTGGCTTAGGGCCCCTGCTGTTCAGAGGTGGCCTTCCTGCCCTCTGGTCACAGTGTGGCTGGGTGACTGCAGGAGCAGCTGGGTGGTGTGAGGAACAGTTGCCCACAGGAGTGGTATCCTCAGCACACAGGGCCAGGAAGGCAGCTGCCATGGAAAGATACAGTGTGTCCACCACAACTCATGGCATGCCAGGGCTGCCTGGGGTCAGCTGATGGAGGCAGGGTTCTACAAGGCCAGGTCCCAGAGTAGGGTGTTGCAATTATTTAAAAAAAAGAAAAATCTTAATCACTTAAGGCCTGGAGTTTGCAGTCAGCCTGGGCAACATAGAAAGACCCTGTCTCTATGAAAAAAAAATTTAGCTGGGCAGGGGGGCTCCTGCTGAAAGTCCAGCTACTCAGGAGGCTGAGGCAGGAACATCGCCTGGGCAGCCAGGTTTCTAGAAGAACTTTCTAAAAAGATTAGCTGAGTGTGGTAATGCACACTGGTAGCTACTTGGTGGGAGGCTGAGGTGGGAGGATTGGTTGAGTCCAGGAATTCAAGGGCTTCTCTATGTACCAAGCGCTGTTCCAACCCTTGACATGGACTAGCTGAAGGAGCCATGAAGCTATTACTATCCTCATTTTACAAATAGAATACTACTACAGAACTGATGTCCAGCCACTCTGCCAAGGCTGCATGGCTATCAAGCACGAAGCCAGGTGGCTGGGCTCAGAGCTTTGAGGTCTTGACATGACATTTGATGAGTACCCTCCCTGGGAATTCTTTCTGCTCTCAAATTATGAAAGGGGTGCATCCCAAACCCTGTTTAAAACACAAATGTGTGGCAACATGCTGGGCTGATGCAGATTAGAAACAGGCCCCACACATCCACTGAGAGTCGAAATAGGAACAGGTCCAAACTCAGTAGAAGGCAGTTGGGCAGTATCTATCAAAACTAAATCATATGCCCTTTGACCTTGGATTGTACTTACAGGGATTTACCCAACTCATATATATGAGAAATAATAAGGCTGTTGAAACCAGCACAGTTTATAACAGCCAAGAGATGGAAACAACCTAATTGTCCACCTATAAAGGACTGGTTCAAAAAATTAAAGTGCATCCATACAAATTAATACTATTCACATCTAACAAAGGATGAAGCAGCATTTAATATGCTCATCCGAGAAGAGTCCAAGGATGTACATCATCAAAGGAAAAAAGGTGCAAAAGTGTGTAGGTATATCTGTACTGGCTTATCTATAAAATATTTCTGGAAACACACAAGAAATGGTATAATAGTGACTGCCCACAGAGAGGGGAAGTGGATGGAAGCGGGAACAGGGTAGAAAAGAAATTTTTCACTATATATCCTTTTATGATTTTGGATTTTCAAATCATGTGAATGAAATGCATCATGTGAATGAATGCATACATAGGGCTCAGATTATGCTTCCTTGGAGAGCCAATTGTATACATGGCTGTTAGTTCCTGAAAAGCCTTCTAAACCTATGAGTTACTGATCATAACACAAACATCAGGAAAATGTGTCCAAAAGCAGCACCTGCAATGGCAGTGTGCAGATATATAAAGACTTCACAAGAGGCCTGAACTGCATCTCCCTGAGCTTGGCTATGGGACAGATCACTTTTTCCTTCTGTGATCAGGCCTTCACCAAAAAGGCAGCATGGATCTCTACTTTGCAAAAGGGAAGAAATTTCAGAAGAGAAACTTTCAGAGTTGGAAGGGAAAGAGAGAAAATTTAACAGGCGGGAGAGCGCAAGGATGCAGGAGGAGCTCCAGCCAGGGCATGAGTGAGGAGGGAAGTACAGGCAGGTGGAGTCGCCTGGGCCTGTGAGGACAGCTCCTTGTGCAGGGGTGACTAGTGACACACACACATAACCTCTTATGATAGAATGGCCCTATATGCCATGATATGAAATCCTATCCCCCCTCATCATTTTAAGAAGACACCTGGGTTCTATGAGACCGGTGGTAGATGACCAATGCATCAGAACAGTCAGCATGAGTCAGGGGAACCCCAGGGCTTTCCATTCTGCCCAGAAAGAACAACAACCTGCTTGGAGGAAGGGATGTTAGGAAGAAAGAAAAGGAAGAGCTAAACAGGAAGGGCTTACAGGCTGGAAGCGAACACCAGATACAACTGGGGAGTGAGCCCTCCTGGGTGTTCCACAACCCAGATGAGAGAACTGTAGCTTTATGTTTCTCAGTAGGCAAGACTCTAACACCAGCATTAACCTGTGGGCACTGAGCCATCGGAGGGTGCCGGGCACTCTCACTTGGGCCTCTCCTTTCCTTATCTTGAACCCCTTTCTTGAAACCAAGGGCTCACTTTGTCACCCCAGCTGGAGTGCAGTGGCTCAATGCAGCATTGAACCCCTGGGATCCCAGCATCCTGAGTAGCTGAGACTACAGGTATACAAAACTATTCCCAGTTAATTAAAAATTTTTTTAGAGACAGGGTCTTGCTATGTTGCCAGGCTGGTTTTGAACCTCAAGTGAACCTCCTGCCTCAGCCTTATGAGTAGCTAGGATTACAGATGAGTCTCGCCATGCCTGGCTCTCTAGTTTTCTTGCATTTCTCTACTCCCATTATCTTCCTCAAATCTTAAGACAGATAGAAAGGTTCTTATACATAGCCTTTTCTCAAAGACCCTTCCCTTGACCCTGAAATTTGAACTTTCCGAGAATGTTCCTGATTTCTTTTTAGTTCCACAAACTTTCTCCAAGTTCTTGGATCATGGTTTCCTCTTTCCCCTCATAGATGAGGCTGGAGATAATATTCATCTCAGAAATTATTCTTTTAAAAACAAATGTTCTAGTTCCTAGGGCACTAGAGAGAAAAGATTCATCAACAAAAGGGTCCAGCTTGCCAGTCAGCCGCTTGACCCTCTATCAAGGTCAGAGAGAACATGTAGCACACAGACAGGTGGGCAAGTGCTGCTGAAAATGGACATGCTTCCTTACAGGTTTTGTGAGAAATCCAAGGGTTTCAATACACAAAAGGACCTAAGAGGAAGCTACAGCTATGGTTTTGATAAGGAAGGGAGCTGGGCTGCATGAGGCTAGACAATTCTAGTTTCTTGTGACTGACTGAAGCGCAAATGACAGTGATAATAATAGAAATAATCACAGCAGTAATAAATAATTAAGAAAAAAAAAAACTGAAGCACTGTTTTGCTTCATTTCTTCCCATCCTTTTGGCAAACAGAATAATGCTGAAAATACCAAAATGGGGCAGCAGCCAGGAGGAGGGGAAAATCAAGGGGTTATAAAAAAATGACAGAAAAATCAGTTCCTGAATTACTCGGAGTTGATGGACTGGCAACTCACAGGACTCTGAAAAGAACAAAGGAGTTGGAATATTTGTAAAATGCCATTTAAAGATAGGGATGTTTGGTCTGCCTAATGGTTTTTAAATGAATTCTTAGAGAAAGGGTAAAAAAAATCATTTGCATCCTGCAAAACAGGTTGCAGTGTTAATTTAAAACACACACGTACAAAAACGGGAAGGTGGGGTGAAGGGTGCTACTGTCCCCGGGGACCTGCAGCTCCGTTCTTTTCTCCTCCTCGCAGGGAAGTGAGCCTGCATCCGACCTCCCATTTCTGGCTTAGTTGTCACATCCTTCAAGGACATTCCAGCTTGTGATCACTTTTCACTTTGCCTCAGCACAGTCGCATCCATGTGGCCAGACACGGCACCACTGCACCATCTGAGCCCTATGCCAGAGTATCCAGTGACTACACCTGCATATGGAGGACTGCATGTTGGGACCAACAGTCCTAGGGGAGGAGGATGACTCGGCCAAGTACCCTCCACCACCTCCGTACCCCCAACCGTCTGTGGGTTATGTCTCTTTGCGGCCAACCAGGAGAAGATAATCATTCCACTGTGCCAAGCACCCGGAACTTGATACTGGGCTCCATATTTAGAAGGGATAAAGGCTACCTGGAACATGTCCCTGCATGCTCAGAGCAGGGCAAATGGGAGGAGGTGAAGGAGCTTGGTCGGAACGTGACAAGAGGCTGAAGGAATAGAGCAGCTTAAAGAAAACTCATAGAAAGGGAATACTAATCTTAAGGGATCTGAAGGATTCATTTGATTGTAATGAAAAAGGAATTAACTCATTCTGGGAGGCCCTAGAGCTATCAAGCAGAAACTACAAGAAAACAGATTTTGGCTTCTCCAAATAAGAACTCAGGTTTCTCAAAAGATGGAATGGGCTGGGGTTAGGAGGGACAGCAAGTATGGCCATGGGGTGAGGATCTCACAGAGGAGAAGGCGGTCACTCTGTACCTCCCCAACAAGTGTGTGAAGGGAGGTGTACACATACCCATTCATTCTGAGTTTCCTATATAGAAACCGATCACTGACAATTTCCTTATGGTCCCAAATCACTTTCCCATAGAAAAACAAAGAGAGACTTCCCTCGAAGGGGCTCTGTTTGAACATGGCAGTCTTCTTACTAACACAGAAATGACCAGCCAATCTTTGGGATTAGAAATACTACTAAAATATTACTAAAACGTGGGCACTCACGTAAATCCTTTTACAAATCTCTGTAGGAGTGCTTCTCCAAATCAAATAATTTTGAAATTCAAGGGGATAAAAACCCATAGCATTAGCTTTTCATTTAAGTTCAATGCTGAATTTCTAAGACAGAAATCAGTGTAACCAGAAGCACCCAGTAACCAGCATCATAAAGAAGATGCTTTTCATATTTTCAGTCAGTCTAACTCCACCCATTTGAGAAGATAAGAAGATGCCTTTTCTATTTTTAGATTCTTATCCTCTCCTCATATCATCTAAATGGAGGACATAGCTCTAAGCTTCAAGACTATGAAACTCTTAGCTGGCTTCCCAGCTGCTGAGCTCTGTCATGCAAATGAACTTAGCCTGAATGAGCAGGCAGTATTTTACAGACCCACTCAGAAAGTCTGATACATCTCACCCTCCATTATAAAGGAACTTCATGTTTGTGGTTCAGCTACAGCTTGAATTTACTATTCTTTTACACGCCTGATTATATAAAGACCCACAAATACTATATGGGAGACTCAGTGCTAACTTGTGTACACATCTCACTTTTATAGAATCTAATTGGAAAGATCTTTGAGAAGCAAGATTGGAAGACAGAAGGCTCAGTTCACATAGTACCAAGTCTGCACTTTTGAAAAGAGGCCATTAGGGCCTTTTTCCCTATAAAATGAGTTGCTGCGGGAGACTCTTATGTGGACATTGACCTCTGGCAGTTACAACAAGGCAGGAGGAGGGCAAGTCCTCTCACGCCTGGTTATTTATCAAAACCAGTTTTACATGACACTGAACCCGAGCTGGTCAGAAGCACCCAGGCAGGCACCCTGGTTTTGTGGATGTGAATCTCTGATAAGGCCATTGCTGTGAACTACTCATGTGCTTCCTCAACTAATGGATCTGACTTGGTCTGTAATGCTGCAAGGTCAGTATCAATACAGAAAGAGAACTTGAAGTTTTCAGCAATATTCAGCCAGGATATTCATTCTCATCTCTGCTCAAAAGCAAGGAACTTGCTTAGTTGCTCACAAAGTAACTGTTAAGCCAGCAATTATTCTAAGCAGTTCTCCAGTTCTGGTAATGGTCATTTCCAATGATCCCAAATACTAAGCTGACAATGTCCAGAAATTCAGATTATGGTCACTTGACCCATACTACCCTGGAGAGCAAAGTTCCTAGCCATTTGCCTTTATGCCACACTCTCAAACGGAAGCCCCATGAATATTCTAGTTCTCTGATGGGGTAATAGGACAAATACAGGATTTTCATGCTGTTCTGCCACCCTGCTAGGGCCCTCTACAATGATCCATGTTCCTTGGATGGGGTGAAACATGGCTTTTCTGTGTCATACATATATATCACACTGGCTACATTTGGCATCTGGTGGTCATTCTACTCTCGGTCTACTTCCACTGCAAACATCCCTACGTTATTTGTATACATGTAGTACACACTTATTTGTTGAATGCATGATTTCCCTCTAGGCTGAAATCTCTTCTGTGAGCATGAGCTTATTCATCTTTTTGCCTCCCACAACACATGGCCCACAGTGAACTTCAAATTCACAAGTGTTAAATCCATAACCCCTGCAAGGCCTTCCATCATGAGAGCCAGGCTGATTTGCTCTTAGGGGCCAAACCCTAGAGCAAATCTACAGAGGCCCTCTGAAAAGCGACAAATCTGCAATGCTTTGCTCTCTAAAGAAGACTAATAGCTAGCATTGAGTGCTTTCTGTGGGCCAGGCAGGCATGTAATACTCAGAGCATACCTCTTAGGAAGCAGTCTTAGATGAAGCCTATGTCTGTGGCCAATCACCCAAAATGTGGAGGAGCTAGGATTCCAGCCATAGCTGCATTCTTTAACCACTGCCGACATGAAGACTATGTATCTTGAGGTCTGACAGCACCAAGAGCTCAATATTGATGAGAGGTGGGGATGCTAACCTGACCTTGTCAGAAACCAAGAATGAATAGAAAGGGTCCTAGGCACTGGTCCCTCCATCTCTAACTCACTAGGACTTTTCAGTATTTTTGCTATTGTCGAAAACAATCCCAAAAGGGATTTGACTTTGTGGTAAAAGTCAAAAGATTAGAATTGCAAAGTAACAAGGGCCCCCTGATCCTCGAGGAGAAAAAGCAAACATCCTGTTCTTAGAAAATAGTGTTAAGTGTTCATTCTTTTCCCAGAAGTAGACCACTGCATGCGACCATGAACAAACCCACAGCTTTCGCTGGGGACAATAGCTCCCTAGCTTCCTAACTAACACCTCATTTCCCTCCTAACCTGAAACTGAGAACCTTGTGTTCCCGACTGGAGAGCACTCCCACCTTCTTACCATCAGCCTTTATTCACAACATCCTCTGAGACCTGCTCCAGACTCACTTCCTTCCTGAAGGAAGTCTACTCGAATGCACCTCACATAATCCAGCCTTGCTACTGCTTTGCTTGGGTTTTCTTAGGGGTTGTGGACGGCCTGTATTACGTGATTTGTTATTTTCCTGTTTTCTGGTTTTGTGGTTTTAATGCCAGATATTTCCAGGTGGGTGGTGAGCTCAGAATAAGGTAAGCCAAAGGGCTATAAATGAGCGCTACTGTTGAGAAAACTCTCCTCTTTAAGCTGAATCGCTTACAGAGCCTTCTCTTGAGCTGGGGACATAGAACACCCTCAAATTTTACTGAATAAACTCTTCTGACCATCCCTTAAGTCAAGGGTCTATAAGCTACAGTAGGTGGGCCAAACCCGGCCCTTTGCCTGTTTTTATAGATAAAGTTTTATTAGAACACACCTATGCCTATTCATTTATGTATTGTCTACAGCTCAGTGGGGTTCTCAACTGAGGGTGATTTTTGGTCCCTAGGTGATATTTGGCAATGCCTGGGAGTACTGTGGATTTTCATGACTGGGGTGGTATGCTCCTGGCTTCTAGTGGGTAGAAGCCAGGAATGCTGCTAAAGAATTATCTGGCTTCAAATCTCAGTAGTGTCAAAGTTGCAAAATCCCTGTAAAGGTGCTTTTGCTCTATCAGGTCAGAGTTGAGTAGTCTGTGACAGAAACTGTATCTAGCTCTCAAAGCCCAAAATATTAACTGAGCCCTTACAGAAGAAGTTTGAACCCATCTTAAATGTTGGCATTTCCATAGGGTTGGATGGCTGCTGCCCATCCCCTGCTCCTCAATAATGCCTCAGCACTCACATACCACCTCTAGGGATAACTTCCAAATCAGTACCTTCAACCCACATGCAGCTACTTAAGTCCAGAACAGCGCTACTCAAAGTAAATTCATGCAGTCCATGATGAGATATAAGTAGAGAAGTCGAAAGGAAGCTCTCTTTGACATTGCCATAACATCAAGCATGTGACCAGGTTTCTTCTCACTGAACAGGCTACTGAAAAGTTTCGGAGCTGTATGTTGTTGAGCTTGCATGGGAGTTGTGTGTGGCCCATGCTGCATATTCCTAATGCACAGTAGTATTGTACAATGGATTGGAAATGGAAGCAAAAAGACAGTGGCTCTTCCTAGACAGTTTGAGAAGCACTGGCCTTTTCCTTCCCCTACATTCCATACTTCTTTACTTTTCTTCTCTCAGATACTCATAAATCTTGTCCCAGATGTGATTTCCCCATCTTTCTTCTTCCTGCCTGCCTAGGCATCTGCCTCCCACACTATGCTTTCTTGGTAAATGGCAGAAGTTACTCAAATCCAAAACCTAGTTACTATCCAACCCTTTTATCTGCCTCCCTCTCTACATCAAGTCCTATAGTCCTGTCAGTCTGTCTGGACTGTCTCTCCTCATTCATCCCTGCTCCATCAGATCTTTCTCCTGTACAAGGACATTTACCCCTCACCTACTTTCCTCCCTCCTTCCCTCCCCTATCCCTCCACCTTATCTTCCAAATCTACACCAGAGTGAGCTGCCTAGCATCCTCCCATAACCCTATCACTCTTTGCTTTAAAAACCTTTCAAGGGTTTTAAGGGCAGGCCTGCCCCTACAGCCTGGAGATAAGATAATAGCTGTGAAGCTCACCTCAGCAATCCGGGGGGCCTGCCCACACTTGCAGCTGGATCTCCTGCCAGTTCCCCATGGCCTCCTAAGCTCCCATAGTATCTTGTATACACCTCAAACCTACCAACTATCACACTGGATTATCACTACTTATTTAACTCTTCCCCCAACAGGCTGTCAACTGGGAGAAAGAACAAGATCTTATTCACAGCAGGTACTGAAAAAAACGTTGTTGAATGGATAAACAAATGGAAAAGCTTGAAAGAGACTGCTGTGCCTCTTCCTCTTCAACCCTGCCTGCTCTGCTCAAAATGCAAGATGGGATCTTTTTATGACTTTTACAGAACAAAAAACATGTAACAAGAAGCTGTCTCTTCTCTTCTTGTGGCAAAGGCTCTTTCATTTTTCCACGTGTAAGGCATGTTATCTTCCTGTATCCATGTAGGGTAATAATTTAACAGTGTATCAATTCAGGCTGGAATAATTCTACAGGACCATACAGATCTTTGGGATTAAGGCAAATATTTGTGGACATGCTGGACTCCTATCCCTGACTGCAGTGTGTAAATAGCGTCTTAGAGAGGTAAGACTCACTCAAAGTTTGACAATACAGTCCCCTGAATTCAAACCCATTGGCTCTACTTAAAGAATGAGGCCCTGGAGAAACAAACTTGCTCTCCTCTCTTTTCAAAAGATGTGTTAAGGGAGGACTTGGCTCATTTGGCCTAAAATGTACAAGGGAGCCTCAAGAAACTATAATGGACAGCTGATAGAAAAGGGTTGTTTGGAAGATCAATGTGTGACTAGCACAGATCAGATACGTGGGCGGGGAAAACTATCAAAACATTTGCCAAACCAAACCAAACGAAACACTGATTGTATGAGCCAACCGAACAGCTATCTCACTGCTGTTCCTGGCCTTAGGGGGGAAAGAACTGGGCCAAAACTATGAGCCAGCCCTGTAAGAAGCCCCAATATACTGGGTGCCAGTTACCTTCATGTAAACTAGAGATAATCATCCCAAACTTTATAATAACCACAGGTTATCAGAGCGGTGTGTGAAATCTACAGTGCTGTGGAAACATGGGCATTATCTTCTCCCCAAATGAGAAACCAGATCATCTACTGAAATACAGGGTGGAGAGGAAACTAATGCAATTGCCCAAATAACCACTTCTGTTTTCTCCTTAAATTTTGCCTGTTATCACTCATCAATAAAATTGTTGCAGATAAGGCTAAAATGCTTCCTATCTATCCTGTGGACAGCCTCCACCATTGGAAGGGATTCCTATCAGCAGCTTGATCAGAGGTTAATTACCCTGTCAATGCGGCATAGGGCTGGGGTTATCTTCTCATTCACATGTACATGCATCGGTTATCTCCCCTTATGGCTCTCCCAGCCTTGGGAACAAATGAGAAGTCCCCAGTTAGAAAAATTACAACAACTGCTATATAAGTTAGATAAAAGTGGTGTTTTAACACCAACTTGGGATATCTTATAGTAGCCTCCCTCCGCCCGCCCCCACCCGACCTTAAGACATGAATACAATCTAACTTTTTTTCTCCTAAATTCTCTGGTGACCTACTTACTTTACCTTATGCATAATTTTAAGAGGAAAATCCTTTCACTTCCATTTAAAGTTCATTCTAAGTTCATTTGGTTTTACCTTTTACGGAAAAGAAAGCTGAGACCAAAGAGGACTATTACCTTCTCTCATTCAACTTCAATTTTGTTTCTACTATTCAATTTTGTTTCTACCTTAAGGTTTTTTTAAAAAAAAGAAAGAGTAAATGGAATGAACCTCAAAGTGGCAGACCTGGAAGTGATGGGATCTGGAGGGTGTGGGGTTATCTGGAGGGTGCAGAGTTAGGGAGTGGGCACAGCTAACCCCGCCAAAGAGCAACGGAAGGCTAGGGTGGAGCAGTAATCAACGGAAAGGACTTCATACTGCCTGGGAGTCCAGATTTCCAGGCTTGCTGAGTAAGGAACAGCCTAAGGTCCTAAGATCACTTGTCTCCTCCTTCTTCTGATCATGAAACTGTTTATGAGAACCTTTGAAAAAACAATAGGGAGTAAATTAATATGCACACATGCATGCTTGCAAATGAAATTTGATTTTCCAAAAAGAAGAGACAATTGCTTGGTAACTACTATCACATCTATGTTCTGGGTTTTGAACACTTAGGCGATATATGCTTAGTAGGCACTGATAAAAAGTCCACGGGGACCTCACTCTGCTTACATACATGACACAGTTGACAGATGGGTCAATTACTTGTCATATGCCGATTTTAGCCAAGACTTAAAAGAATATTATTGATAGGGCAAGTGACTTTGAAGACACAGGAGATGCACTTATCAAATCTATAGATTAACAGGAGACCCAGAATTACCTGAACCCAGAGCTGGGGCTGGATGAAATCCACAGGAACGAACTGAATGAGAAATAGAAAGTCCTGCTTTGGGGTTAAAATTATTATATATTAATATAATTATTATGTAATCCTATTTGCACAGAATGGATGAAGCTCTGGCTGGTGGTGCTTAAAACTGGACTGCAAGCCTACTGTGAGCTGACAGCACGACAAGGTAGCTGAAAAGTCACAGCCATCTGAGGATCTCTGGACAGGCCCCACCAGAATTGGTGATGTGTAAGAGAAGAGAAAAAACAAGGACATATTGTTATTTTCTTTAAATACTTGATAAGTAGGGCCAATCTCTCCTTTTAACCAAAGAAATTATGTTATTAGTTGCTTATATATCAGGCGCTTTTCCTTGACTTAAAAAAAAAGTTTGGCAGAGAGCTGGGCCAAGGAGGAAGATTCATGCTCTGTGACACTTAAGCACTTAAAGCCTCAGTTTTATCATGTCAGAATGAGACTCGGGCTGAGATAAGGTCCCTTCCATCTGTGAAATGGTAGGGCTCTGTGATTCTATTTGCAGAAACATCTAGTTTCTAGGAAGTTTCTATAAAAAAAAAAAAAGTAATAGACTACCCTTAGAATCAGAATACTTTTTACCATCGAATACAATTTTCATCCTCCTTTCCCATCCCTCCCGTTAAATTAAGGGTCTAGAGCAATGCTAGTGACTCCCTTTGGGAGCTCCAGTCTCCCCATCTGTGAAGTGGAAACAGCAATGGTAGGAATCTTCTTGGGTGACAATGAGCATAAAGTGCTTTGCAAAGCACCTGGCAGGCAATGAGCCCAAATCAATGGAAGGGGCAATGTTCATTTTTCATTACTCCAAAAAGCTAGAGCCACATAAGGAAGATGAGCTGGAATATCATGGTGGGATTCCTTCCAACCTTATTCTTTTTAGACCTTGGGATCTGGCTGCCTAAACCGATTGTTTTAAATAAAGTGTGAAAAGCTCTCAAATGTTCTGGGTCCAATAGTCTAATTCCCCATTCTGAGAAAAAGGAATTTGAAAGGAGACTTCTCCCTGAAGCTCGCCCCCCAGGCTGGCAAGTAAAGCACCAATGTCCCTGAGTGAGCCCATGGGGAATACAAAATAAAGCCCCATCACCAGCATAAACTTACACTAAACTTTATAGAAGGCCAAAAACCAACACTCTTTTGGAAGACATTTCATTCTGAAGCCATCTGAGAGCAAGAAAACAGGCTCCAGTTTGATGCTGTGACATGTTCAGAGTGAGCCATGTGCCTCTCACCAGTTCAACACATAAGAAGCTGGTTTTAGAAAGCCTTCCACAGCCAGGTGCAGTGGCTCACACCTGTAATCCCAGCACTTTGGGAGGCCAAGGTGGGTGATCACCTGAGGTCAAGAGATCTAGACCAGCCTGGCCAACATGGTGAACCCCCCCACCCCACCCCCGTCTCTACTAAAAATACAGAAATTAGCTGGGCGTGGTGGTGGGCATCTGTAATCCCAGCTACTCGGGAGGCTGAGGCAGAACTGCTTAAACCCAGGAGGCAGAGGCTGCAGTGAGCTGAGATTGTGCCACTGCACTCCATCCTAGGCGATAAAGTGAGACTCCGTCTCAAAAAAAAAAAAAAAAAAGTCTTCTACATGTCTCCCCGGCTCCTGGCTGGTCCCTCATGTATTCAACAAATATCCATGGAGGACCTACTAAGTGCCAGGCACTAGTCTAGAAATTGAGGCCACAGCAATGATGCAGTCCACTGTGGAGAGACTGACACCAATATAACAAATAATTGTCTTATATTTATTTATTTGTTAATGGCTGGTGAGAGGTCTAGGCAGCACTAGGAAATACACCCTTACTCCGTGGACACATGGGTGCCAAGTTGCCTCAGTCACCCCTGAGGCATGAGAAAGTGTTGGTGGGGGTTGCCAACCTCTCCACTGAGATCTTGAGAAGGTTCCAGTAGGGTCTTGACCTATTTCCACAGGGCCCTCAGATGATCTCTATCACCAGAATCAAACGATTGGGGGTGACTCTGTAGCCTGGGAAGGAATAACTTTACTACAGCAGGACTTAGAAATAAGTTATTGTGATAGTTAATACTGTCAACTTGATTCAAGGATCCAAAGTATTGTTCCTCGGCGTGTCTGTGAGGGTGTTGCCAAAGGAAATTAACATTTGAGTCGGTGAACTAGGAGACATGGACCCATCCTCAATCTGGCTGGGCACCAACTAATCAGCTGCCAGCGTGGCTAAGATAAAATAGCAGACAGAGGAACGTGGAAAGATGAGACTGGCTAAGTGTTCTGGCCTCCATCTTTCTCCCGTGCTGGATGCTTCCTGTTCTCACATAGCAGACTCCAAGTTCTTCAGCTTTTGGGCTCCTGGACCTATACCAGTGGTTTGTTAGGGGGCTCCCAGCCCTTTGGCCACCGACTGAAGGCTGCACTACTGGCTTCCTACTTTTGAGGTTTTGGGACTCGGATAATTTCCTTGCTCCTCAGCTTGCAGGTGGTCTATTATGGGATTTCACCCTATGATCATGTGAGTCAACATTCCTTAATAAACTCTGTTTTATATATACATCTACCCTATTAGTCCTGTCCCTCTAGAAAACCCTGACTAATACAACGAGGTAAGTGACAAAGATTTCTGGCTTGACAACAACTGAAAAGATATGCTACAGGAAGAATCAGAGAGTATAACTAGGCTATCCTACCCACTTTGTCATTAAGTCCTATTGCAGAAAAGATGAATGATAAACTAGATTCACTCCCTACCCTCAAGGAGCCAGTAGTCTAATTAGGGAGTCACTTGGTTCAATAAAGAACACAGATGGAGCCGCCGAAGGCCTCTGTCCTTAGCAAACGTATGCAGGAGCAGAAAACCGAATACCACGTGTGCTCACTTATAAGTTGGAGCTAAATGAGAACAAACGGATACAAAGAGGGGAACAACAGACACTGGGGCCTACTTGAGGGGGAAGGGTGGGAGGAGGAAGAGGAGGAGAAAGAGTAATGATCAGGTACTATGCTTAGTTCCTGGGTGATGAAATAATCTGTACACCAAACCCCGTGACATGAGCCTACCTATATAACAAACATGCACATGTAGCCCTGAACCTAAAAGTTTTTTAAAAAGACAATTTAAATGCAGTGTTAACAATAGAGACCCTATGGAAATGCCTCTGATACAAGAACTTCCCATCCCCACCCTCCCACTCTGCCATTTCTTCACAGGTGATGGGACGAAGCCTGCCCAGAGAAAGGGAAGGATTTGTTTTGTGATTAGCCGGTCGGCCAAGGGCTTAGAGCCTCATCTCCCGCTATGCTAAAATCAATGTTTTAAGTCTGAAGTGACCCTTGGCAAAACAAAAATTTAAAAAAATAAATAAAAAGGTAGGGAAATCAAACACAGTCTGAATGGCAAAGCCACATTTCACCAAAAATGCCTCTGCTTGTTTTAAAAACTCTGTGTAGCCTAAATGATTATGATGTATTTGGACAGAAAAGCTTTTTCAACTGAACTCACGACAATGATCTATCATTGGCAAGATGTGTCTACAAAGAGGACCTTCAGGTTGTTACTAGAACATGACAGATTCCCGAATGTGCAAACTGTCTAAACAGAGGCCTGACTTTGAAGTTCCCTGCCCGCCTTCCATGCTTGCTCAGGCTGCTCTGCCAGAGATCTGCACGGGTCTGTTTTCAACCCAGAGTCTTACATTATTAGTAGAAAGACAGCTATGCTAATAGGTGCCACTGATCCTGGCTCACTGATTCTAGAACTAGAGATTATCTGAGATCATCTCCCGACAAATGGTGGCATTTTACGGATGAGAACAAGAAAACCTCAAGCGGTCAAAGTTATACAATTTGGGTCAGAGCTAAGACCAGAATCTGTATTTTTTTTTATCTCTACTCACACACACACACACCCCTTTTGATTGCCCTCACTTAATTCTCCATTAGTTCTATCAGTGTTTTACCACGTTCTCATGGCTCTCTTCCTGTAATGCCTGTGGTTCTCTAAAATGTCCCTGGGTTCCTCCAGCTCTTTAGGGCATATTGCAGTTATGTAGCTTCTGTTTTGTGTTTTCCAGAGTGTGTTTCCTGCCAGCCTAGTCCTGCAGCTGCTCAGTGGGCAAAACTATTTGAGAAACTCCAGACACTACCTCCCTGTGAAGATTCACTATATACACGGGCTTTTTAAATGCTCTGAACAGTCCTACAGAAAGCGACTTTCATCAAAGTGGGGTCCCACATTTTGATGAAAGCAAAAGAATACTTTTCTGATGCTATTCATGGCTCCAGGTACACTCTAGGCCGTGCCCTTGTTATCTGATTGCAGGTGTGGGATCTCTGCAACACGGTTTAACAAAGGGCCAAAGGCTAGAAGGCTAATAACTTCCATATGGAAATAAAACCCAATTCACTGAAAATCCTTTTTAAAAACTTTTAAATTTGGGATTCTAGAATTCTATTAATTCATGATTTAGGCAAGCAGTAAGGAGTAAGCAAACACTACTTTGGAACTCATCAGCTTCCACACAGTTTACTTGGCTATTTAGAAATAGTAATCTTTTAAATATCAATATCATGCTTTGTATTACAAAACTGTATAGTTAAAATTTGGAAACTGCTTTTCTAACAGAGGTATTGTCAAATTCAGTCCATCATCATGTGATTCTGATGAAACTTTGCAGTGAAGTGTATCAAGGCCAACGAAAGCTTTTTTGTTGTTGTTAAATAAACATACCTGACTATTGCTTTAGAACTACATGGCTACTTATTCTGGCGTGTGGGGTATTGTTTTGTTTTGTAGCCTTTGAGGGGTGGGGACAGGAGAAGATTTCAAATGGAACTGGACAGCTCCAAGGCTGTAACCCTCAGCTTTGAGGCAACCTGAGTTATTTCGGGCTGTCCTTTCCAGAACTCTGTTCAGTCTGAGACGTTCTTGGAGCTGACCCCTACAGCTAGTCACAAACCCACAGCATCAAAGCAGTGGAGGCCAGGCAGGCCCTGTGGGTTTTCCAGGACACCTCTCGAGGTTTCGAAGGCTTCTTTGTTCTACCTTTCTTATCTAGCAGGGCCCAGGGCACATGCAGAACTATAACAAGACTTGACTTCTGCCATGGACAGAACCCCAGGGCCTTTCTGTCAACCTTACACGTAGCTCCCCTTCTGCTGAGTTCTTGCAGCAACATCGTCGGCAAACATGGACTAAAACTCCCACTGAGTGCCGGGACTGAAGGCCCAGGTAGTGCGGTTCCTGCCTTCAAGGAGGGAATTGTCCAGACACGGTTACTAGACCCCTGACTTCCCAGAACTTTGAAGCAGGCACATGGTCTACACTAGAGCTCCACTTCATCCCTGGCCCCCAGAATTCTTGTCCCTGGCTGTGGCTTGGCTTGCTTTCTCACTAGAGAGCCCCACATTTAGTAAATCTCTTCGTTTATGGCATAAATTAAACTGCTTTATGTTAACTGTAGGAGAAGGCTGTTGCCATGTGTGGGATTGAACCATCTTTAATAATAAAATAATTTACATAGTATTCCCCAAGGCTGGCAATTATTGTCATCTTTAACTGTGAGATACAGGGTGATATGAAATTATGTCCTTGCCAGAGGCCAAAAGTCGCAACAAAAATCAGATTTCAGGCCGGCGCGGTGGCTCACGCCTGTAATCCCAGCACTTTGGGAGGCAGGTGGATCACAAGGTCAAGAGATCAGGACCATCCTGGTCAAGAAAGTGAAACCCTGTCTCTACTAAAAATACAAAAATTAGCTGGGCGTGGTGGTGCATGCCTGTAATCCCAGCTACTCGGGAGGCTGAGGCAGGAGAATTGCTTGAATTCTCCGCCAGGAGGCGGAGGTTGCCATGAGCTGAGATTGCGCCATTGCACTCCAGTCTGAGTAACAACAGCAAAACTCCGTCTCAAAAAAAACAAAAAACAAAAAATCAGATTTCACAACTTCTCTGCCCCTCCTCCCTGCTGGTGGGGGTGTGGGATTTAGTATAAGATCAAAGAGACCTGAGTTCAAACCCTGCTTCTACTATTGAGCTGTGTAATCTTGACCACGTTACTAAACCTTTCTGAGCCTGTGTTCTCATCTGAAGAAGAACAATATAATAGTCTGCCTTATCCTCAAAACATATTTCTAAGACCCTTAGTGGGTGCCTGAAACCTTGGACAGTACTGAACCGTATACTATTTATATATGTATACATACACACACACACACACACACACACACATCTGTGATAAAGTTTAATTTGTAAAATAGGCACAGTAAGAGACTAATAATAAAATAGAACAATTATAACAATGTAATAAAAATTATGTGACCATGGTCTCTTTCTCTCAAAATATCTTATTGTTGCATATTCACCTATTTTCAGACTGTGGTTGACTGTGGGTAACTGACACACAGAAAGGAAAACCACAGATAAGAGGTTTTCTATCTCAAAAAATAGTTATGAATATTAAATGACAGAACCAGTATTAAGTACCTAGGAAAACAACAAGAGCAACACTGAAACCTCAACCTTTTATTGTGCCTAGTCTGGGTCAGGCACTGTTCCGAGTACATCATCTTTTTTTTAACTCCTTTAATTGTCAGGATAATATTATCCCCATTTTACAAAGGATAAACTGAGGTACAGGCTAAGCAACTTGCCCAAAATCACACAGGTGTTAAGTGGCAGAACTAGGACACGTGCTCAGGCAGTCTGACTCAGGGAGGCTTCAGAAGTTCAAGGTGTTTTTTTTCCCCATCCCCTTAACCCAAAGAGCTGCTGACTTTCAGAAAGGATTAGCCACTTATGCCTGCACATATTGTGTTGATAAACTGCACATGCATGTTTAGGTGTTCTGCTTATTGCAGTGTTGGGTAAGTTATACAACTGGTCTGTCCTCAGTCTCTACACCAGTAAAATGGGGATACAACAGTTCCTTCATAAGATGATTGGTAGAAACAAATAATCAAGATGAAGGGCTGAGAAGAGTGTTTGACACGTAGGACAGGTTCCACTTAGGAAGTGCTTATAACATCCAAAGTAATGAACAATGTAATATATGAGGAGAATTCTTGGTCTTCTCTGCTTGGTGAGACACACAAGATTTTGTGGGTGGCTGAATCCAGTATTTAAAAATGGCTATACTTGTTCTCTGGCAAACATACTGCATTTAAAAACAGATTCATTCAATCAATGAAAAGAAAACCAGGTTCACAGGATTCTGGTAAGAAATGAGACTGGGCCTAGATAAAATCAGACTGAAAGTAAGAATCTTCATAATAATAATACAACCAGAGCAGTCTTCTTGGAGGTCTCTAGGTTATGAATTATATTCCACCCACTGGATAAATGTTACAGTTAATGGGCAAAGAATTTGTGAAAAATCTATGGCCTGGTTAAAAAAAAATTTGGGTGATATAGGTTAAAGCAATTTTATCCCCAACACTGTTGAATACCAGAAACTTTGTAAGTGAAAAAGCACAGCTTTTGAGAGCATGCTGGACATAAAACAAAACACCACATTAAAGGAAAGGCTGGAGCACAGGGCAAATGAACCCATGTGAGCCCTTTTGCAATCACTGTTACGGCTTTGTATTATTCATCTTGCACCACACTTAAATGTACACTAAAAAGCAAAAAGTGTGCCACACTTACTACTCTAGCTGCTTTTACTTGTTCCATAGAGATATGTGAGACAATTTCACTGATCAGATGGAGGGAAAGAGGAGCTCATCTTATTTCAAGCCTGTAGCTGCTGCCACAGCCTCAGCACCATGTTCTAATCATTGAATTCATCATGTAAATCTCTAGCAGATGATACCACTGGAAAACAGAAACTGTCTTGGATCCAGAAACGCTTCCAAATTTTTCCTCTAAAGTTCTTATCTGTGAGCCCAGAGACTGGGGCTGTTTCATTCAATGGGTGAGGCCCATTGGGAAAGCAGCATTCTTCGGGAGACTTCGTAAGGAACTTTCAACCATTCCTTGACTAGATAAATGGCCTTTATCATTTATTTCACGTGAAAGTGCTAAATATTTCGCAACTACTCCAACTTATTTCTGAGTGTCTAAATCTATTCTGAAAAGGATATGCATCACACACATACCTGTGTAGTTTATTAACTACCAATAAGAGCTTATACAAATTGCAGGGGGTATGAAAGAATAGACTTCTGGAATTGTCCAGAAAAGAAAAGGTACATTTCCTGGTTTTAAGAGGAAAGCTCTTGTATAAATTAGAACATTACAGGAGGCTTTTAAATTATCTTAGGGACAAGACCCTTAGGGCATCATCAGTGGTTCCTGGCGAGTCTTTTTTTCCTCCCTGTGATGTTAAGGGGAAGTCCCTAAGACCGGCTTTGCTATTAAAATACAGACATCTGCTGCTCTTCTAATTTTGTTCCGTTTAAAAGGCAGTACTCCCAAGAAACTCTTGGATATTGTGAGAACTAAGATCTGGGGGATGGGGACAGAATCTCTGTCTCCCTAACACATTTATCAGTTCCCTCCCTAGAGCCCCCCTACACCCTCAGCACACACCAGCAGCCCACTCCTCCAAATACGCCCGGGCTGGAAAGATTCATGTTGCAATACCCTTCTGACAATCCTATTCCCGCCCTCATTTTAATTCGCTCCCCTCACCTTTTTTTTTTTTAAACAAAATGTAATTACTTGACTGTCAGCCTGGGCTGCACTCTGGGGCTTTTACTACTTTCAACACAGCTGCGCTCCCGGCTTTGATGCTGCTGTCCACGCAGCTTGTCCCAGCCACAGCCTGGCTCTCGGTAATGTAACATTCAAGTGCGTATTTATTTTTAAACTGACCTCTCCTAGACTGTACAGTATAAAGGAAATCCTGCCAAAAAATATTCTACTTTCTATTTATAAGATGAAACACATGCCTCCCAAAGTCGAGAGGGGGATAGAGCATAATAATTCATAAAGAAAAAATGGCCAGAGCCATTCGTCCTCACATGTCTGATATTTGTCTGTGTCAAGGCACTTAGTTTCAAGGAGAAAGGTCTGGGGAACCCCAAAACCTTGTAAATGTTTCAGCTGTCACGGTCAAAAGACAAAAAAACAAAAAAAGTCAATAGCCAGATCTGCAGGTTGTTGCCCCGCTAACAATGCTCTCCGTTAAGAAAGAAGAGGGCACGGGGCGGGGGGGGGCGATGCCACGGCAGAGCTGTGCGATGCACCCATGTGCGGCTCTGGTTCCAATCCACGACGCGAGGGGCGCGGTAGCGAAGTGAGGCTTGTTCTCCTATGGAAAAATTCTACACGCGGCCAGAATGGCTCTGTCAATAGCTCAGAGGGTGCAATGCGGCCGCGCAGCCCCACCCTTAAAAGTGGTGGGCGCAAATGGAGGAGCCCTACGTTCCGGTGGGGCCGCCCGACCCCCTCCTGGCTTGCTTTACGTTCCCTTCAGTCCTTTGAACATGAGATGGGAAAGCGATGCCCTCGGTATCCAGTCTCTCTGTTGGTTTCCCAGCCTAACACCAGCGCACGCCGGAAAGCGGCCACGGCCGCGGGCGGGACAGACTCACAGACAGGTAGAGAGGAAGGAGTTCTGGGCTCTCCCGACTCACCGGCAGCCGCCGAGGATCTCAACCGCTGCCCGAGCCCCCCACGGGCACAAGCAGAACCAGCCTGCCGGTGCTTGCAGAACCAGCCGGGTGTGCCGGCGCGGCGCGGCGCCTGCTCACCGCATTCTCCGCTCCGAGACGGCGTGAAGGCTCTCCAGGCCCGCGGCCGGGTCTCCGGGTTGGCCCCGCGCCGCGGCCCCTCGGCCGCGAGAGAAGGTGCGCGCGACTGAGCGTTAGGCGGCCGGACGCGAGGACTGAACCTGCGGAGGGCGGGGCAACGCGGGGCGGGGCCGGCGGCGCGGGGCTGGCCCGGGGCGGGGCGGAGCGGAGGGAGCGGAGGGAGCGGAGGGAGCGGGCGGCGGGGCCGACCCTCCCGGACGCGGTACCTGTGCCCTGGCCCGGGGCCAGCAGGCGGCCAGGCGCGCGGGGGGTGGGGGGGGGTCAACGGCGGACCCTCGGAGGACAATGGGCGCCCACTGTTACCTCCCCAGCGCCACCCCCAAGTAGGCGACTTCCCTCAGAGAAGAACCCGCGTTCGGCTCCCTTAGCACAAAGAAAGGTCGCCACACTCCCGGTTTAAAGAAGGACCCCGAGGTGCTGCCGCCCGGGTGCTCGGGGACAATAGGACTCCGCCCGTACCCCGGACTCCCGCAGTAAACCTCGTGCGCCCACCTCTCCCGATCCCAACAAGCCGACCTAGCTGTGCGAGGTTCCGGCGTGGCGGGCGGTGACCCGCAGGGAAGCGAAGCCACCTGAGTGCGCCGCCCCAGCCCGGCCGCAGCTCCCCGGGTCCCTCGCAGCCCGGGCTCCGGTGAGCGCGGAGGGGGAGGGTCGCGTTCTGTCAGTTTCCAGCTCGCTCCCCTAGTAGCTGCAGCCAAAACCCGGAGAGTGGACTTAACGCCCTGGAGATGCCGGAGCTACCGGCTGAGCAGCTGGACACGCGACGAACCGCAGACGCTACAGGTTCTCCAGTTCAGAGGGAGGCGTGTCTTCTCCCTCGGGGTCTTTTAAAGGGATTTGCCTAAAGTAGGGGCAAGCTGTTGGCGGCTGCCCCAGACGCCCGACGAGGCGCAAGTGGTGCAGCTGCCGGCCCGGGAGCGTAAAATTCCGCCCGTGGCGGCACCTGCGCCCGCCGGTCACCCAGACGCCGCCGCCTGGCGCGCCCCTCCCCTCCGCGGGGGCCTGAGCTCGAACCGGGTTAATGAATGCTAATTTTCTTAATCGGTCTCCGTCTCCTCCTCTTCTGAGAGTCGTCGGCCTGTGGAAGGAGTAGGCCACAGGAAAGGGCAGTGTTTTCCGGCTGGGAGGTCCCAGCCCGCAGGATCAGCCTGGGGAAGGGGCTGGGACCCTGGGGAGTCAGACGCTCGGGGTCTGGCCTCTGCCCTAAGACTCTCAGGTTGGATGGAAATCCTGGCACAACGCGGAGAACCTCCCAAGCACCTTGGCTTTGCCGAAAGATATCAGCTTCAGGTCATCACCGCAGTGCCCTGGGTCTATCTGAAACCTTAGAGGGTGCACCTTAAGCCGACGTTGTAAACCCAGGCTGACGTTAAGGTGAAGTGAAAAGGAAACGGACACAACTGTTCTGGAAGCAAAATACTTGGGTGGAGAGTTAAAAGCCTCAAAGAAAAATAATAGTTGGCAGGTCAAATAGCCATGAGGTTAGAAGTCAAATACTAAACTCCGCTGAAGTGATGCTAGAAGTTTGACAAGCAAAACAGTGCGTGAAGATAAGAGACCCAGCATTGTTTCCCTTCTTCAAAAGACAACTGGTCCAAAATTTCCTTTGGCAGATACCTGGATTCTACTCCAGATTCCTGAGCATTTTACTTGGGGCTCATATTTCAAATATGTTCCATTTGGCACTAATGTATATATTTTATATATTAATTTATTGAAAAATATTAAATGTTTCTGGCTTACTTAAAAAATGGTATTTTTATAAATATTTATGCATAGTTTTCATTACATATGGTATAGGTCCAAATAATGTGTGTGTATATATTTATAAAAAACCACATGTAAAATTCCTTTTGAACACATAAAGACATTCCTTCCACGTCTTATATGTAACTTTTTTTCACGTGATCTATTGTTAGCTGCTGTTAAAAGCACTTTATTTCCACATGGCCCAATAAATAACTTCTTTTATAGTTTGTGCAAATATAGAGTGGCAGGTTGTTTGAGGTGGCAGTTTTATTCCAAAACCCTAATTTTACTTTTCTACATTATTCCTTGCCTTTCGGAGGTTTTCTCTCCCTCTGCCATTTTGAAATGAGACTTCTTCACTGCTGGGCTCTAAAGAGTTATCTAGGATCTGCTCATTTAAGGGCCTGGTGGTTTGATTTATCCTGGTTCCTTTGATGCCCTATGTTATCTCTCTCTCTCTCTCTCTCTCTCTCTCTCTCATTAAGCCTTACTCTATCAGCCAGGCTGGAGTGCAGTGACGGGATCTGGGCTCACTGAAACCTCTGCTGCCTGAGTTCAAGCAATTCTCTCGCCTCAGCCTCCCGAGTAGCGCCTGCCACCCTGCCTGGCTAATTTTTGTATTTTTTTGGTAGAGACGGGGTTCCACCTTCTTGGCCAGCCTGGTCTTGAACTCATGGCCTCGTGATCCACCTGCCTTGGCCTCCAAAGTGCTGGGATTACAGGTGTGAGCCACTGTGCCTGGCCTCTTTCTTTCTTTTCAGGGTGTTCAACTCCTGGCCTCAAGTGATCCTTCTGTTTCAGCCTCCCAAAGTGCTGGGATTACAAGCATGAGCCACCATGCCCTGTGCCTTATGTTATTTCTTTGTGTTGAATGTCTTCAGTGAGTAATGATGCCCTCATATAGTGAATTGTTCTTCCAAATGAGTTCATTTCCTGTGCTAACTACCATCGCTTGTAGAGTTAATGGATATAGGTTTCAATACGTTATGGGACTCTATTACTGGAAGTGAGGAAAAAGCTTCACTTCAGGAAGATTTTAAGGGTTCTGAGATTCTGCTCTGCATTTTGGAAAGGTGTAGCCTTAAACATTTGGTGGTAACCTTAGAAGCCTAGTTGAGACTAATATCTGTAGAACACCTGTCTGGCCCAACAGTGGGCTGTTTTTCTATTAGTCCCTACTTGGGAGAAAAGCCAAGTAGTATTGGCAGTGACTTTGCTATCCAGAAACCTGTGATCTACCTAAGTGCAGAGAGCACCTTGCCAGGGTACACAAGCATGTGCTGACCACATTCTAGTTTCTTGCTACCAAGTACGGTCCCAGGACCAGCAGCATCAAGCCTCACTCCAGGGCTATTGAATTGGAATCTTCAGTCTAATGAAACGTGGACAGTTTGTGTGCACATTTAATGATTGAAAAGCACTGACCATGAGTGCTTGGTGGTTCTCCACCTTTTAAAGTTACAAACTGATTTGAAAATCTCATGGCATTCATGAACACCCTTGGAAAAACATACAGAATGATACACAAAATTTTATACAATTTCAGAGTTCCTGTAAAGATCTATCGATGGCAGGGAAGTCCTAGGTTAAGACCCTCTCAGTCACAAAGAAGAGTGACTCAATATTCGCTGGAGGAGTTAAGAGAGGATTCTTATAGGGGACAGAGCTTAAATTAAACCTGGGGGAGTTTGATAGGAAGAGGGGTAAGGAAGAGCATTTCAGGCTATTGAAATGTAAAAGCAAATGGTCCTGAGAGGGAAAACAGAGAATGTCCATTTTTGTATGTGTTCATGTGAAACTTAATGAGGAGACTGTAGTTTGATAGCAGGCTTTCCTTGCAATTATCATAGCTTGAAAATCCAGAAAATGGAGGTTTCACGTAAGATCTCATTTTGTTCTACTTTGCTCACCTCTCACTCTGTCCAAGCCACATTGGCCTTCAGGCTATTCCAGGGACTCCAGACAACAAAGCCTGGCCCACTCTGTCTGCCTGGGGCATTTCCCCAAATCAGTAAAAGGCTCATTAAGATCTTTATTCAAATGAGACTTCAAGGGAGAGGCTTTCTCTCTAAAATAGCAGTCCCTCCCACATTTCCCTTTCCCTAAATAAAACGGGAAGAGCAATTGCTTCACTACCTGCCTTTATATTTATAAATTCATTTATGGTCTGTTTCCTTTAACATATGAACTTTATTTGCTGCTGTATCTCCTGTGCATAGAACAGGGCCTGGCATACAGTAGGTACTCAATAAATGTTTATTGACTAAATGACCTTTTAACTATAACCAGTAATGAGTATGAAAGTCATGTTTACAAACTCTATAGCTGCAGAAATCATAATATATCAAACATTCTTGGAATATACCATGTTTGCTGAGACTGAATTTTCAACCACTTCTCTTTAGTCTAATAGAACAAGAAATACTAAACACATGGAACATTTTAACTTTGAAAATTCAAACATTTTAAAGTAAGGCTTACAAAAAAATGTCTGTATAGTCCATGTATAATGCATAACTATTTTTCTTCTGGAAAAGCTGAAACACACTCGTGTACTTAGCTGGGGTTTTCCTCCAGAATGCCACATCCAGGCTGAATTCGTGTGTGTGTATGGTCTCGATTATCCCTCTAAGTTAGATTTAAGGAAAACGTAGGAGAAGCTGGAAGGTTAGAACATTCTGAATGAGAATTTCCTTAAAGCTTGAGTATTCCCCTCCTTGCTGCCCAATTAAAATTTCACCAGTCCTGGAAATATGTCAACCTGTGCTAATGAACTTGATTGACTAATTGCCAAGGCTAAGGAATTTTCTAACCAGTGATTTCCTTGTAAATAAAGAAATTTAGGTCTCATCTTGGTGGGGAGACTTCAGCTTTCCCTAATTGAATGCAGTAGGAAATGGTATACTGTGAGCTATAGTATGAGAGGCTATATTTGCATGGGGACTACAGGCCTAAGATACAGTTCTAAGCAGGTTACACTGTTACTCACCATAACCACTGAATATGTTTTTGGCATTTGTATTAGCTCCTGCACTTGGGACAGCACCGATTTAATTTGTGCATAAGACCTTCAAATATAGATGCATACTTGGTTCTGATTGTTAGTGCCAACCAGTGACTAATAAATAGCATTACTGTATATGTATATAGGCTTCTTTGCTTCTAAAAACACTTTCTCATTTCATCCTTATTTTAGGTCGTTTTGTTCATGCTGGGTAGGTAAGGCATTTATGGTTTATTTATATACTTCTAATTTCCAGAAGGGATTTGAGGCAACTTAGAAGGCTTTTGTATATAATGAGTCATTCCTTTCTTTTTTTCCACCTTTAACTGAGGTATAATTGATTGAGTCATGCCTATTGTACTCTTTGTTACGTGCTCTTTCCCCACATACCTGTATGTCTCCTTCCTTAGCTTTCTTCCCATGTTGCTTAAATCTGAACTCCCAGATGCCTGCCTTCCAAGACATCTTTTTTTTTTTTTTTTTTTTTTGAGACAGAGTCTTGCTCTGTTGCCAGGCACCAGGCTGGAATACAGTGGCAAGATCTCGGCTCACTGCAACCTCCCCCTCTGGGTTCAAGCAATTCTCCTGCCTCAGCCTTTCAAGCAGCTGGGACTACAGGCACATGCCTCCATGCCCAGCTAATTTTTGTATTTTAGTAGAGATGGGGTTTCACCATGTTGGCCAGGATGGTCTCAATCTCTTGACCTCGTGATCTGCCCAACTCAGCCTCCCAAAGTGCTGGGATTACAGGTGTGAGCCACTGTGCCCAGCAAGACATCTTATATAAAGTATCAACCATGGCCTTCTTTATCCCATTACCCCCTTTATTCTTCTTCATAGCACTTAACACCTGACATGTTGATTGTATATTTATTTGTTTATTGCCTGTCTGCTCCCCATACCACTAGAATATAAACTCCACAAGGGCAGAAATATTACCTATTTTATTCATGGCTGTATCCCAACCCCTTGATCAGTGCTTGGCACATAATAGGGATTTAATAAATGTTTGTTGAATGAATAAATGAATGAAGCCGCAGTGCTTAGTGCAGGCACCTGGCATGTGATAAATATTTGTTGAATTAAACAAAGCTTTAATGAATGAGCTAGAGAAAGGTCTGTGATTCTTTCAAGGTTATGCTGATAGTGATAACTTGCTTTATCGAGATTCGAATCCCCACTAATTCTTTCTCCGAGCCTTCTTCATTTGTATACCTGGTAGACTGTTGTAATGTCAAAGTTTCTTTGTTCATCCTTTTTGGTACCTGACAAAAATTAAACATCATAGAGCTTTGATAGTGATTATAAAGTGAGCAAGAAAAATGATTATTTCAATTAATGCTCTGGGTTAGTGAGAAACAATAAAAGAGAGAGGTCTGCAATGATACTCCCCTCTCTTACTTCTCCTGCTTCCCTGCATGCATTCACACACAGATAGAACACATACTCATATACCATCCCCCAAACACACACACATAACACACACCTACATCTACCAGTGTTCACCAAGGACAAATCATCTTCTGAGGGGTAATTACAGATCACTTCTTTTGGACTCCCATAAAGAGAACCAGGAAGTGTGCAGTAGAGGACACCCAGGATTGTTCTTGTTGCATTTCCTTCACAAAGAACAACTTGCAGGGATATTTATAAACCACACCTGACAATTGTCTCCTCCTTCTTTTAGGGCCCCAAGGTGGCTTACACTTAGGGCCAGCATCCTTCCCTGTGGCTCATGCCTCTGATGTGCTGGGCTGTCGAGCATGCCTCTTCAACCTGGTACTGTGGTTGTTCTCAAGGCCCCTTCTTGGCCATGCCTGATTTTCAGAAATGTTCTACTGGTCATTAACTCTGTAGAGACAATGACTGTGGTGTTTTCCTCAACAAAGATAACAGACAGGTAGATGCATGGCCTTGACAGTGCGTAGAGCTCCCTGACTACTGACCGAACAGGTTGGAGCCAGAGGGGAGGGGAACCATGTCACCCACTTAACATGTATTTATTGGGTGTCTACTTTGTGCCAAGGAATTGGGCCAATAAGGCTGGCACTCTTCTTGGGCTGACCTATATTTCTCTCATTTTTCAAGCCTGTTGACTAGATGTGGAAACTATTGTTGTCAAAAGCCTCCATCTGAACACTCCAGAGACATCTAGATGCCCCTGACTGTAATCAGGTCACTTGTCTGAGCCTCAGGACATGCACCCATGCAAGAGTCAATGCTTGGACATCCTGTGCTTTGCACCTCAGTCTGGAAATGCTGTTTGACTAACACAAGTGAACACTGAATGCCAAGCTGCTTCTTCCAAGGTAGTCATCTCCTCTGTTACTCTCTATTAAAATCTTTGTGCCTAAGAGTGGTCTAGGTCTTCCTTTTTGGTTTGTAAAGTCTTATCTTTAAATTGTTTCTAATTACGGGTTTGCCTAGAAAACAAAGGCAGGAATTTTGCACGTTCATTCCATTATATTGTAGCCCTTAGAACCTGCTGCAGAGATCTGTTTGCTAGTGAATATGACCTAACACTCTTATTGTCATTCAACTTACATTTATTGAGCACCAGAGTGTAAGGCACTGTAACAGGTACTCTAAAAGGTACAAAGATAAATGTGCTTCCTACACCTAAGCAGATTAAACTTGTACAGATGATAAAACAAGCATACAAGTAACTATAATACCAGATAATATATCATAAATTTTATCAATTCCATGATTTTTTCCAAATGCCAAATAGGGACCCATATTCTAATATGTTATCGGTCAATGGGACAATATGTATTGCCCTTGGGATTATCTGACATGTGTGGTCCACTAATGCTGATATTTCACTATACACTGGTGGTTTTGAAGTTTTCTCCCTTTCAAATGGAATTGTAAGCAAGACCTCAGTGCTTCTTACAGGTGAATGTGCAGCTGCTCTGGTTGAGCTATAGTGAATGAGGAATCCTTCTCTGTCTACCCCCATTCTCTTGCCAAGGGGTTCTTGAAACTCCTTCTTGATTCTCATTGGCTCTCTTATGGGCTGAATATTTGTATTTCCATAAAGTTTATATGTTAAAATCCTAACCCCTGAGGTGATGGTATTAGGAGGATGGGTCTTCAGTAGGTGATTAGATTGGAGCTCTCATGATGGGATTGATGCCCTTATAAAAGAGACCCTAGAGAGTTCCCTTGCTGTTTATGTCAGGTGAGGACATAGCAAGAAAGGTTGCCTATGACCCATGAAGCAGACTCTCATCTGACACCAATGTTAGCCTTGATCTTGGATTTGCCAGCCTCCAGAACTGTGAGAGATAAATATTTTTTCTTTAAGCCACCCAATTTATGGTGTTTTTGTCACACTAGCTTAAACAAACTAAGACAGACTCCAAGAAACAGCTGAAACCACAGAGAGATGATCAGTAAATAGAATACTTCTGGGTAGAGTATCCCAGGATGGCCTGATTAACATTGGGTGATTATTGGGCTTTCCACTGTACAAGGCTCGGGCATGTGGTCTGAATGCACCTGTTTGTGTTACAGATCTTTATGACTCAGGTAAATGGCCTCCATAGAGGGTGTCAGTGGGGATCCAGGACTTGACTGGTGAGTTTCATGGCCATGTGGGTTTCAGGTAAAGTGAGGTTCATTTCCAGCCTCATGTGACCTCCTCTTCCTCAGTCCTCTTTCTTCTTTCCACTGCAGGTGACTTCCCTCCATCCATTTTTCAGCCCAGAGCCCTGGCTCCTTTGGATATTTGTCTTTAGCAGTACTCATAGTGGAGCCTAACATTTCTTCCTTTAGCAATGGACCCCAGAAGCACACACCCCAGGCACGGCAACGTTGGATGAATAGTGCCATCCTCAAGGAATGCTATGTTTGCTTCCAAAGAGGGTTGGCTTGGGAGGCGTGAACTCCAGAGCCATAGACCAATAAACTAGAACCCTAGTCCTTTGGCATAGCATTCTGGCTAATCAAAGTTTTATATCATCTTGGAGTACAGTTAACAAGCTTCACACATTGCTTGGGAGGGAGGCTGCATACTTTGAGGATTATGATGGAGGAATGATGAAGTCTTAAACACCATTCTCTTTTTAAATTGCTTTATTATTCCTTGGCAGTGACCTGATTAGCTATAAAGGAAGGCAGGGCTTATGGAAAACCCAAAGACGGAAGCCATACCTATATTTTCAAAAACGTGAGGGCTGTGCAGAAAATTCAATATAATTAAAAACTGTATTTTTGAGGGTTTTTCATTTAAGTAAACTCTATTTCTTAAGATCAGTTTTAGAGTCACAGCAAAATTAAGCAGAAGGAACAGAGTCTCTATAATCTTCCCACCCCCACATATGCAAACTCTCCCCCCATAAAACCCCACACCACGGTGGTACCTTTGTTACAACTGATGCACCTACATTAACACATCATTATCCCCCAAAGCCCATCATTTCCATTAGGTCTTATTCGTTACGTTGTGCATTCTGTGCATTTTGTCAAATGTAAAATGATATGTATCCACCATTGTAGGATTATACAGAACAGTTCTAATGCCCTGAAAATCCTCTGTGCTTCACTAATTCATTCCTCCCTTACTTCCCCAATTGCACCCCAGTGGCCCTGGAAACCACTCATTTTTTTACTGTCTCCATAGTTTTGACTTTTCCAGTAAGTCATATAGTTGGAATCATACAGTATGTAGCCTTTTCAGATTGGTTTCTTTTACTTAGCAATATGCATTTAAGGTTCCTCCATACCTTTTAATGGTTTGATAACCCATTTCTCTTTAGCACTGAATAATATTTCATTGTATGGAAGTACCACAATTTTTTATTTGTTCATTTATTGAATATTTGTTAAGTTTTTATTCTGAATGAAGTATTAAACTATATGCCATTGGGAGACATAATAATGTAAGACATTATTTATCAAACAAGGCATTGTTCTGTCATTCAGGGAACTTACACTCCTTGGGCCTTTGTTAAGTGGCAGACTGGAGAAATGGGGTCTCAAGGAAGGAGAGATTCCAGCTGGCTGAGTTTCATGCTTTCTCAAAGGAAAATGCATCTGTGGAAAGATTAGGATGGGTAGGATTCCAACACTGCATGGACAGAATTGTGTCTTCCCCAGCAAATTCATACATTGAAGTCCTAACTACCAGTACCTTAAAATGACTATATTTGGAGATACGGCCTTTAAAGAGGTTTAAGGTTAAATGAGGTCATTTAGGTGGACCCTGATCCAATCTGACTGGTGTCCTTATAAGGAAAGGAGATTTGGACACACACAGAAACCCAGGGGTATGTGTGAGGGGCACAGCGGGAAGATGGTTGTCTGTAAACCAAGGAGAGAGGACCCAGGAGAAGCCAGTGCTGCTGGCATTTTGATCTTGGACTTCCAGTCTCTAGAACTATGAGGAAAGAAATTGCTGCTGTTTAAGCAATCTAAAAATATATCTAGTGGTATTTCATTTTTTCTTTCCTTTTCCTAATTTTAGACTCATACCAAATAGTGGTATTTTGTTCACACTGTGAAGACGAGAAGGAGAGTGATGCAACAGTGAGAAGGGCATGAAGAATGCTCAGAGGCTAGAACACATGCCTGTATTCAAGATGGAGCCCAGGTTGGCTGGTAGTTTGAGCTGTTTCACCAGGCTCTTGTTGGCCTTGAGGATGCCGGCAGAAAGGAGTCTGTGAGGGTGCTAGAATGGAATGGCCCCTAGGATTGCCTTGTGAGTTCAGTCAGCCGGGGGGAAGCGGGGGGTGGTGGCTTCATAATAGATGATGTTTGAATTTTTCAAGTCAATTAAAGTCAGTCTTTAAAATGTCTTGGCGGCCGGGCGCTGTGGCTCATGCCTGTAATCCCAGCACTTTGGGAGGCCGAGGCGGGTGGATCACGAGGTCAACAGATCGAGACCATCCTGGTCAACAAGGTGAAACCCCGTCTCTACTAAAAATACAAAAAATTAGCTGGGCATGGTGGCGCGTGCCTGTAATCCTAGCTACTCAGGAGGCGGAGGCAGGACAATTGCCTGTTCCCAGGAGGCTGAGGTTGCGGTGAGCCGAGATCGCGCCATTGCACTCCAGCCTGGGTAACAAGAGCGAAACTCCGTCTTAAAATAAATACATAAATAAATAAATAAATAAATAAATGAATGAATGAATAAATAAAATGCCTTGGCTTACTACTGTTTCATTCCTGTTTGTATACAATGGTTTCCGTAGGCTAAGTTTGCAACACTAAAGGACATATTTTGTTAGAGAAACCAGCTAAAAATATTTCAAGATGTTTCTTATCAGCAAGTGAGCTCCTTGTCATTCTTGGCTTTTCTTCTGTATTTCTGAACCTCAAAGCAAAGTGGTATTTAAAATAGAAGTGCAGATGTATCTGATCAATTAAAAGAATATCAGTGCTTAATGTGATCTTAGAGGTCATCTAGCCCTGTCCTCTTGTTTGACAGCAGAGGAAACAAAACTAAAGAAAGTTAGTGATTTTCTCAAGATCATCCAGTTAGTTAGCAGTAGAGGCACCTAGTGTAGACAGGCTGTTTTGCTAAATAATTTTGTTTCTATATAAAAAAGGATGTTCATCCTTGCAAGGATTACGATGGGAAAGTACTCTGAGTTATGTCCGCGGAAGCGTCATGGCATCCATATGAAAATCCGATGCTCTGGGGTCAGGCACCTGGGTTTGGAACCCTGCTTTCCATCGGCTAGTCCTGTGACCTTGGGTCATTATTTAAGCTCACTAAGCCTGAGTTCTTTTTTCTTTTTCTTTTTTTTTTTTTTTTTTTGAGACGGAGTTTCGCTGTTGTTACCCAGGCTGGAGTGCAATGGCGCGATCTCGGCTCACTGCAACCTCTGCCTCCTGGGTTCAAGCAATTCTCCTGCCTCAGCCTCCCGAGTAGCTGGGATTACAGGCATGCACCACCATGCCCAGCTAATTTTTGTATTTTTAGTAGAGATGGGGTTTCGCCTTGTTGACCAGGATGGTCTCGATTTCTTGACCTCGTGATCCACCTGCCTCGGCCTCCCAAAGTGCTGGGATTACAGGCGTGAGCCACCGCTGAGTTCTTATTTGTAAGAATGGTGGTAGCACAGGGTGGTTACCACAGAACGCACCTTGAGAGTGATGTGAAGTTTAAGTGAAACGATTCTTACACACATGTGACTGACATTATTAGGCCTCAAAACATATGCTCTTATCTATTCTTTCCACCACACAAGGATACCATATTTGTCTCTGTCCCTGGGCCCTGGCACAATTCCTGTCCCCATCTGTGTGTCACAAATATGTGTTAAATGAATGAAGCATCAGGAGCGGCCCAGAGGGAAGGCTAGCACATGCCACTGGGAACAAAAAAGGAAGCAGAATACAAGGTGATATATGGATAAGGGAGATCTGTAAATATTTAGATTCTCAGGCAAATGGAAAGATGTGAGAAGTGTTAATGAGCAATAAAAATAAAAGATGAATTCTCCACCTTCGGGGGTGTGGTCACAGGGGTCAGACAACAGGTGTCCTTGACATGCTTTGCCAAACATGAAGTGTAAAACAGGTATATAGAGGCCATCAATACCAGAAGCAAACACACCTTACTAAAATTTCAAGAAGACAATGTTGCCTCAAGCATCTGGAGAGGCTTACACTGCTCAGATCTCAGGAACCAGTGAGGTCAAGAGGGAAGAGAGAGAGGACAGTCTCAGGTAGCTTCAACAAAAATAGACCCGACAATAAAAATGATGCAGGAAGTGTATTAAGTGTGTCTTTTTATTCTGATGCTTAAACATCATGGAGTCTAGCCCATTGAAAGGGACTGCCCCCCTCCCAGGGTTTTGAAATTCCTGGAGATAGCAACTTGCCTGGGAGCCTATCTTTCATATGCAAACCAGCCAATCCAAAGCCCACACCTCTACCACCTCCTTTATCTGGCTGTCATATGCAGACCCACTATTCCCCTGCCCTAATCACCCTAGGCCAGGACAGGATACTAGATGGCTAAAGACAGCCCCTATGCCCCAGATCTTGCTGAAATTATTCAAACTAGCCAATCCTAAACCTGCTTACTCTGCCTCGCCCTTCTCAATAAGGGCTCTTGTCCATGTTCCTCCCTCACTCCCTCTTTCTCTTGACTCTTCCTTCTCCATGTTGCCCTACCTAGGGTGCTGTGACTCCTGTTATTAGGGATCTGTAAGTATAAAAACTTCTTCCTTCATGACTGTCTTTTCTGCATGTCTTACCATACCTGATTAAAACAAATCCCAGATACTCTTATATTAATAAAAAGGAGCCACCAGGGTTTCTAGCATCATCTCCTCTGTCCAGATGACAGCCCTCTTTTCTCTTTTTGGCCATGTTTTTTATTTTGATTTGGAAAGGACAATCTCTTCTGTTTGTTCCAAGAAGTTACTTTTTGCATTTATCTCCTCTCTTTCTCATTTATTTTATGTAAAGCATTATTAGCTCCCACAGCATTTTTGCTCTTTTATTTGATAATGGAGAATATGAGCTAAAGCCAAGTGGAAGAAACAAGTTGGTGGTTTCTACATCCCGCTTCTTGTAGAACCCCGAAGAGGAGCACCTCTTCTATAGCCTGAGCTGTCTCAACAACTCCGTGGCTCATGCTGGTAACTCGGATTTCTTGTTTAGTTTTTAAGTTTTACTCCCCACTCCTGACAAACTTTTAATATTTTTCAAAGCAGTCAAACAACAGTGAAGCACTATTATACACCTGTAAGAATGGCTAAAATCCAAAACTAACTGACAATACCCTTTGCTGGCAAGGATCAACAGAACTTTGTGGAACAATAGGAACTTTCATTCATTGCTGGTATGAATTTAAAAATGGTAACAGACACTTTGGAAGACAGTTTGGCAGTTTCTTACAGAGTTTAACACAGTCTCACCATAGGACCCAGCAATCATGCTTATAAGTATTTACTTAACTGCGTTGAGAACTTATGTTTGCACAAAAATCAGCATAAGAATTTTATGGTAGTTTTATTTATAACTGCCAAAAACTAGAGGTAAACTGCAGTAGGGAAATGGCTAAACAAAATGTGGCACATCCATACAATGGCATGAGCTGTCAAACCACAGAAAGACACAGATGAATCTTAAATGCATGTTGCTGAGTGAAAAAAGCTAGTCTTAAAAGGCTACATAATGTATAATTCCATTTAAGGGATATCCTGGAAAAGGCAAAACTCTTATAGAGATGGCAAATAGACCAGTAGTTTCCAGAAACACATGGTGAAAGGAGAAGTCGAACAAGTTAACCACTGGGGATTTTTTAAAGGGTGGTAAAACTGTTTTTTATGATATTGTGATAATGATAGACGCATGACACTGTGCACTTGTCAAAACCCATAGAACTTTACAGCATAAATAACAGAAAATTTAAAACATATTTAGAAGGTTGGAGGATTCCAGAATGAAATGCAAAATTGATAAAATAATCTAACTGTATCACAAATGTATGAAACAAGCTTACTGAAGGGAATGTGACAAAAAGTGCTTATCTAAGTAAGTTTGGCAATGAATTGAGTCTGTAAGATTAAAGGCAAAGAGCTCTATAGAAGCACTCAAATTTATAAAGTTATTTCTGTGTGGGTATGGCTTAATAATTATGGAAGTAGTACAGGCCACTGGATTTAAACAATGAAATAAATGAATGACTGATGGCAGAAGCCAGGTTCTTCATTATAGGAGGGAGAGGAGACAAGCAAGGGGAGAAGGCTAAAATTATCTACATGCTACTGGGTTGGGGTTGGGACATCAGTATCAATTCATATTTAGCTTAATATAGATACAGATAGTTACAAAAATAAGGATTTATAGATCTATGCATATAAACATGGGTTAATTTACACACATGTATGTTATTTCTCTGTCAGCTGAACTTAGAAGCAAAAACACCTCTGCAATAAGGAGCACGCCCAGGTCTTGGTTTCTTTTACCATTTTCCAATAAAAGAACGAAGCTCCTTGGAGACACAAACTCAAGGATGGGGCAGGAAATATACAAGATGAGCCTGGAGCATTTCGTACATCCTAAAAGTAAGAAAGAGCTCAACAAAACCCCATAATGGCAGGGCTATGTTACAGGGACACAGGAGCCAACTGAACATATTCTCCATGGCCAAGGCTGGAACAACTTGAGCAACAAAATAAAATAGGACTAAGCTATAACCCAAAATGCAAAATATATATTCATGAGACCATACTGATACAAATAAGTAATTGAATATATAAATCAATGGGGCACAATAGACAAATCTCCTAGGCAGAAGAATTTCAAATAATGTATGTATATATTTTGCCATTAAAGAGTGGAGTATAAATTGCTGCTCCTTCCTTGTGAGCTATACATTGTGACTTCCTTCCAAAGAGTATAATATAAAAATGTGAGGAGGTGCGGGTGGGGGAGAAGGGCTGTAATTCCAGTGCTTGTGGAGGAGAAGGTAGGAGGTTCGCTTGATCCCAGGAGTTCAAGGTTGCAGTGAGCTATGATCACACCACTGCCCTCTTGGGTGACAGAGTGAGACTCTATCTCTAAAATAATAATAAATAGTAATAGTAATATAAAATACAAATAAATGATGAAGGCAGCAACTTTAGAGTGGAGAAAACTAACAAACACTACCCCAGGCAGGTGGTTAAGGTCAATATTAACAGTCATAAATCTTGTTGATAGTATGCAGTTTTGATATATGACAAGAATGACATTTTTACCTCTGTGGTCTTCATCTCATAGATCCATAACTCCAGCCTAATCATAAGAAAGTCATCATATAATTCCCAAGTGAGGGACATTCTAAAAATACGTGACCAGAAATGACAGGAGTACTCTTCAAAACTGTCAAGGTCATAAAAAACAAGGGAAGTCTTAACAGTCATGGCAAACCAAGGCCTAAAGAGATATGACAGCTAAATTTAATGAGGTATGTTGGATGGGATCCTGGAGCAGAAAAAGAACATTGGCTAAAACTAAGGAAATCTTAATAAATTATGGACTTTAATCAAAAATTATATATCAATATTGGTTAATTATCATGAATAGACAATGTTAATGTAAGATGTTAATTATAAGTGAGAATGGGTATAGGGTACATGGGAACTCTGCACTATCCTCATAATTTTTCTGTCAAGTCTATAAATATGTAAAAATAAAAACTTAAAAAAAAAGTGATGGGAAGAGGATATACACTTAATTATTTTGCTCAAAGCTGATTTATGTCTTTAATCATTTTATAACTTATTTAGAAATTTAACTTTAAAAAAATTAATAAAATCATTACATTTTAACTCAGCATAAAGAGCTAAAATATCTTAAATAAATTATAAACAAAGTGCAGAAAGCTGGAAATAAATGATTAAACCAGTAAGAACGTGGGTTAGGACTAGATATTTTCTTCTATACTGATGGTAAGGATTGATCATAGCACCATTGTGGTTTGCATTACTGAAATGAAAATATGAAAGTTCATGACAAAGACAAACATTACATTCAGATAGTCTATATTGCAAGATAGTTTTTGTATACAAAATACTGCTGGCCTTAAAACATGTTTGCAGATGGATGACTTTAGAGAATCCTGGTGAACTTGAACCTTTAGGTATCAATAAATAGGTCAGTGGGTATCTTGAAACTTTGGCATAAGGTCCTGTTGACTTTGGCCCTGTCACTGACAAGCATATAGCTCTTGTGGGTGACCGATTCATAAATTCAGATCATTTTCTAATGTCTGGTAGTTTACTTTGGAATCTTCTAGAAATTATGTAGACTCTAGTACCCATCGTCTCTAAGAAGATGCTCAACAGGGATATTATGAAACCTTCTCTGAAGGTCTCTGGTAGGCTGTAAATATCTTGTGGATTTGCATTATGGGAGAATGAGTAACCTCTCTGCAAAGGAGGGAGTTGAAGGGCTTTCTTTTGGTTTAAATACTGACTCTGGAACCACCACCACCCCTATACACATATTCTGTGTTTCTGTTTCTTTAATATATACTTACAAAATGGTTGATATGTCAAGATGTATACTGGAAAGTGTGGGCAACACAAACATGAATTAGACACAGATCTCTCTGATCTTCCTTCAAGGACGTGATGATTGAATAGGGGCAATAAAATTTGTATAAATAATGAGAAAAGGTACGAGTTATCACTGGAGAATAATATTAGTGAGAGGAGAATTATTCTATTTTCTTCTCCTGGCTAGTAAAACCTATGGGATCACATGAGGCCATTTATTTGTCAATTATATCTTTGGTTGAGGCTCTCATCATGTCTCACCTGGATCCTTTACACCTTCTCCCCAGATCCCATTAGTCACCAAGTTAAATAGATTGGACCACCTTTTGTGGCTTCTCATAGCCCTAAGGATAAAATACAAAGTACTCAGCTGACTACAAAAATATTCTGTCATGCCCTAGTTGTGCCTACTTCTCTAACCTCATCTTCCACCATTCCCAGTGTATTACCCCATTTTCAAGCTGCTAATAAAAATATATCTATACAGATTTATAAAGGAAAGACGTTTAATTGACTCACAGTTCAGCGTGGCTTGGGGGGCCTCAGGAAACTTACAATCATGGCAGAAGGGGAAGCAAACGTCCTTCTGCACATGGTGGCAGCAAGGAGAAGTGTTGAGCAAAAGATGGGGGAAGCCCCTTATAAAGCCATCAGATCTTGTGGGAACTCACTCAGTATCATGAGAACAGCATGAGGTTAATTGCTCCCATGATTTGATTACCTCCTACTGGGTCCCTCCCATGACACATGGGGGATTATGGGAACTACAATCCAAGATGAGATTTGGGTGGGGACAGCCAAACCACATCACATGGCATCCCACACTACCATGTTCTTTCACCTCACTCTGGACAGTGCTGCCTCCTTTCTCTAGCATGCCCTTCCTCTGCTCTCCATCTGACTATCTGCCACTTCCATATCCTCCAAGTCTCAACAGAAGCATTACTTTCTCTGTGAAGTGCTCTGGGGTCCTTGCCACTGGGTGATTTTCCCTCCTTGTCCATGACTCTGTCCAATTTCATGTCTCTTGGGATGTACACTCCAGCCCCTTCCTTCATATAGTATCACTCATTCTTTATGATTTCCCCTGGTCAGCCCACTTTTCCTTAGTCAGAGTTAATTATCCTCTGCTCTGGCCAGTCATTAATACTTTGTTTATTCCTTCATTATAGTACTGAGTTGCATCTGACTTGCGATAGCTGTTAGCATGCTTTTTCTGGCATTTTCACGTGATCACAAACCATTTTAGAATAGGCACTTATCTTCATCTTTCATTTTCACACAATGCCTGGCACAAAACACCTGTTGATTAAGTTAATTACGTTTTCTGTGGTTACTTGGTTACTTGCTATGTCTAATCAACTAGACATAGCATACCAGACACAGAGACTCTCCCAGCTAGCCTCATTTCTGAACATTCTAACAGGCAGGCTATGCCAGTCTGTATAGGACTTAATGAGCCTCCAGCACCCAAGAAATGGAATATACAGCATGTTTATTTCTTCTCTCTGGATATGTATTCTGCAATCATGACCAAACAGAAAAACTAAATCTGGATCAGAATCTGAAATGTAAAAAGGCTGCTTGTCAACCACACCATTGTTTTCTGTTGGAACTAGCAGAGCAGCCTCGGCTGCACATTCCTGGGACATGAATAATATCAGTTGTGATTACACTTCAGTATCTCATCCATTACCAGCCCTGTGAACACTGAATATAACCTAATTAGGAAATGTGAAGGGCCCTTTGCTAGGGATAAGTGCTGGGGCAGCAGAGGTCCACATGCCTTCCTGACACAGAGATTCACTGGGGTTGACACACAGGTTTGGATCCTGCAGGGCTCAAGGACAATTTTGCTGGCCTAGTCCACATTCCTTGTACAATCACCAGTAAGCCGAGAATGTGACACCTTGGATTCCATCCCATGTTACACTCCTCTTTAAATGCATTGCAAAGGAGATATGTCAAGACTGATAAGTCAATTTCAAATAGGTATTAAAGTATTAATGAAGTGATTAACTCTCTCTGCCTAACACATTTTTTTGTTTACTAGTATCTACTGGCCTTGAAAAGGAACTTCAAATTTGCTATTGACAATTGGCTCCTCATCTTTCACTGAATTCTTCTAAGCTTGTTTGTGTTTTCCTACACTGCTCTTAAAATGCTTTCAGAGGACTGCATTCTGTCTTCCAGGGTGCAGAGAGCAGAGCACTAAGGATGTCGCAGGCCTAACTACACAGGATGTAATTCTGTTCTTATTGTTAGATAGCTTTTTTGATAGTAAAAGCTGCTGCATTCATTTATTTAATCCTATGTTCCTGCATTCATCTGGTACTTGTTGAGTACCTGCTATAGTACAGATTTACCTCATGCCCCTGGTGCTCTGGCATCCAGGATTCACAGGGTAACTGGCAGGAGAAAAGAAAAGGCCTGTGGCCATGAGGCAGTGAGATGGAGTCACCTGCTCTGGGAGTCTGCACCCTGCCACTCACACAGACCCCAGCCAACTGAGCTAACTGATAAGTCAACCTTAATTCTGCTCTAAAATATTTTTCATCAAACCACCCTCTGCTGAATCAATATACATTTCTATAAACTGTATTTTGCTCTGGTAATATGTGAGCTTCAATGTCAAGTTTTTGCTGCTGGGACATGAGGTCTCGGGATGATCATCAGAATCCTTCACTAGATGCTCTAGACCATCACTAGAATTTGCCACCTGTTTCCAAGTATCCTGTGTCCACCTCATTTTATAGAACTGGGGTTCCCTTGAATTTTCATTCTGGGTACCTAGTCTATTTCCCTGCAATTCTTATTGCTGGGTTCTTTCCCCAGGGAGTGGAGACTGGCTTTGGTATAGATCTCCATGAAGTACTGGAATTCCAAATGGCACCCACTCAATTTTGTTCAACCAGCTCTGACCACAAGTGAACCGTTCTGCTACTTCTGACTTCTAACCTGGAGTTTGTCTGCATTGCATCTGGACATTGCTCAATTGCCTTGGTTGCTATGCCCCACCTGCTTGTCTGAATTTCTGTTGTTACTCCAGTCCCCACCTGTCCTCGAAGCTTCATACCCACTCCCACCCCTATTTATCTTGATGTCATGCATTACTGAAAAATCTTGAAATTTGATAGGGAGGATAGTCGTGGCATTATTACTACTATTGCCTTACTGTTTGGAATACTGAGGCTCAGAGGATTAAGTGACTTGGCCAGTAACATGTCTAGTAAGTAGCAGACCCCTATCTCTAATAGTTTGCTCTTTGCCCAAATCCACGCTGTTTGCTCTGAAAAGTCTTATGAGTAGTTTTGAAATTTAGATGCTTTACAAAGGTAAAAATATACAGGATATAAAGGTTTCATTGTTATTATGAGCAGCAAGAGGTCTTTCTCCAGTATGCAGAAATATAGTTCTTCTGTTGCTAACCAGGTCTTTGAAACATAAAAGCTCCTGCCTCCTGCATCAGATGAAGCTTGCACGTGGGTGGGAAATTACGGGTGCCAGTGTGAACAAGCCTAAAAGTTTATTTGTGGTTATTTAGAATGGGAACCTCATTTCCAAACAGATAATGCTATAAATGGTGGTTAGATTCTTGGGCTAGCCCACAAAAGCAGTTTAACTAATAATGCAGCTGGAGTACATTTCTAATTCATAAGGTAGCTAAAATAATGTATATATTATGCTCTTGCAACATAATAATCAAGGCTCTGATCAATTAAGGAATTTCAAGTCCTGGTCTCTGTAGAACTGCCTCCTGACAGCAGTAGTGACTTCACCACTATTGGCTCCAGAGTGTTTAAGGATTGCTGGGAAATTTTCTTGAAGTTTCATAGCCCAGAGAGCTAGTTTGTTAGGTGGGAAGTCAGGAGTTTTGAGGTGGGGGGAAAGTGTAGATGTGGAGTAGGAAAACGGCAAGAGAGGAGGAATACTGGGGAAAATGGTGTAAACAGAGGAGATGGAGGAAAGGAGAGAGAGAAAATTGGTAGGGTCACAGTCAGCTGAGGATGAGAAGTGAACTCTGACGTGGAACTGGGAACTGATAAAGGGACAGACAATGTGGAGTTAGAAGATTAGAAATTGAAAATGCAAGAGACAAAAGGTGAGTTTTGGCAGAAGATGATCTTGAATGACTTTGGATAGAGAAAGCTCAGTTTTAGAGGGATGTTTTAAATAAAATGCTACACTGGTAAAGTTTATGTAACCTTAATTAGGCCTACATAATGAACTGCCAGATTAGTCAGGGATTCTCACTGATCGGGGAGAGAGTGCAACCCAGGAAGAACATGAGACCTGAGGACCCATGGGAAAGACAGGCTTACAGGGAAGCTAAGCACTCCTCCATGCCCAGTGAAATAGAAAAAAAGGCAATCCTACAGAGAAGGAACGAATAGCTTTGGTGAAATATGTAGCCTTATGTTTGTCTTTGCCCTCTTACAGGACTAGGATGGGGAAGAAGTCTTGACTAGAATAGGGTGTAGTCTAAAAGACAGAAAAGCTAAGAATGGCAATTAAGGGAATGGCACTGAAGTTTTCAAAGATATGGTAAGGGGCTTCTTTGTTGGTTGGTTTACATGAGGAAAAGCCTGGACAAGATCTGGAAACAGAAGAATGGGAAAAAAGAATTGAAATCTCTTTGCCAAGAATTTAAAAATGCTATCTTCATTGTGACCTTAGGCAAGTTCTGCAGATAATTCTCCTTTAGGTCAATGTTTCTCTCTTTTGTATTTGTAGAGGGATTTTTTACTACACTTGTTCTGGAGAGGTGCGTATGTGTTGTTTGGCTGAAGGTCCATAGTGTTGTCCCAGATTGAACTACTCAGTCTTTGGGGAGACACTGTAATAAGCTCTCTCATGGCTGTCCTAGCAGGGACTGGGCGATCGTGTTTTAGGATAAGACCAACCCCCTTAAGTAGGGGGAAAATATTTTCTAGAGGAAGGTAGAAGCTTGCAACATGATAGATTTAAGAATATTCTTTCTCAGCCTGGGCAACATGGAGAAAACCCATCTCTACAGACAATCAAAAAATATCTGGGTTTGGTGGCATAAGCCTGTAGTCCCAGCTACTCGGGAGGCTGAGGTGGGAGGATCGCTTAGCCTGGGTGGTTGAGGCTCCAAAAGCTGAGATCGTACCACTGTACTTCAGCCTGGGTGACAGAGCAAAACACTAAAAAAAAGTTATTTTTATATTTCTGAGGAAGGACAAGGGAGCAAGGATAGGAAAGTAAAGAACTCTTGAGAGCATCTATGCAAAGGATTTAACTTGCTAGTTGATTTTTTTCATAGATCCTGGGAACAGTCATTTTTAGGGTCATTAGTGATGATTAAGATTAACTGAATATTAAAATTTTAATATTAAAAATTATAATTACATGTATCTCCAAACCCTGTTAAGTCCACAACAGCCTTGTGTTATTGACAGACTGGGATGAATGAAGAAATGTGGCAATAGAGGGAGGTGTCACCTTTTGCTGAGGTCAGCCTGACAGTAGCAGAGTTCTATGGAGGGGATAGTACCCTGGAGGTCCAGGGGGTGAACTAGCAATCAGGATTCAGAGGCTCAAGGCAGAGCTGGGAGAAGCAAGCTGTGGTGCTGGACTACTTCAAAAGCACATGAATTGGAATACACAAATTGAACAATGGAGACTTTTCTGCCTACTCTTCCATTAATATGTTGGAGAGGCAGATTTCTCAGGATCCCACATAGCTGAGTACATGTTTGAGGCTGTCTCAGGAACTCTATGCCTGGATTCTAGAAGGGCTGGAGATGCATGGAGAGCGTAAGAGCCAGGAGGGACCCATCAGAAGCCAGCAAGGAAGCCAAGCCAGAAAGTCATTCTACCTCATCAGTCACTATAGTGCAATGGAAAAATGCATATATAAAGATTTAGGATTTTGGCAGGATTAGGAATTGCTTTTTCCATTCCCCATTTACTGATACTATTTATTAAGTGTTGCTTCCTGTTAATTAAACTTCTATTAAAATAATCTTGTAGTGAGAGTGCTGGCAAGAGAAACACCTGATCTTTATTTCAGATATTACTAGGCAAGTTGGGGCTGTTGGCAGAATATTCCAGCAAAAGCAATATTTTATGAAACTAATTATCTAGGGAACATGTGGAAGGGTTTGCTATGGCAGAGTTACACATAGATGAGGAATTTTTTAGTAGCTGTGGAGGTCTCAGAGGATTTATTTTTGAGATGATATGGCTGCAGAAGTGGGAGTTAGCAGTTTGGGATGTGGGAAAAGAAAACAGCCTGAGATAGTGTTGTTGCTGCAGAATTAAAACAAAGCTTTGGTAATGCCTCCAACCATATCATAGAATTAGGCTGGAGATTTGGTGAGGGGAAAGATTGGGAATGTGGCCTTTACTGTATTATGATTTTGCTAATTATTTTAGATATAATGTCTAAAAGAATTAACCTAATTCAGATTAACCTAATTCATGTCTTCATTCGCCTAATTACAATTTTAGTTTTTAAACAAAATTCACTTTTTTACATTGAAATAAACCATGCAAAATTGATTTTCTTCACTGAAAAGAAGAGCAATATTTTTCATATCATTACTAGATAAACTACAAAACACTTATTTTTGTAGGTTTTTCAGATTTTGCTTATAAATCAAGCTGAGGTAGTAGATACAGTCATGGAAAAATACAGAAAAAACAGACAGGTCAACTGTCAGTATCCATTGCCTCTGATTCTGTCTTAACCTTGAAGCAGAAGTAAAAACTAAATTTTTATGTTTTCTGTCTTAACTTTATGTGTTACATCCTATAGTCAGCAGTTAATTGAATCATCTTCAAATATCATTTTCCAGTTTCATCTACATACCCCATCTCTGACTTCAGTTCATTCATTCATTAAGTTTTTGTTTTCAATATTAATTGCTTACCTACTTTATGCCAGCATAGCCACTTGGAAATAAAGAAATACAACGTCTTGTATGAATACATTTCTGTAATAGAAGTTAGTTTACATATGACTGGTAAAGAGAAGAATGATATCAGAATCTTGAAAAAGTAATGTTAGTTTCTGTGTTTCCCATATGTTAATATTTTGTGACACTAAGTAATAGGATTGAACACTTTAAAATGCCTTTTCATGTCTTTTGCCCATTTTCTAATTGAGTTATTTTTAAACCACTGGGTTTTGAGAGTCTTTTATATATTCTAGATTCTAGCACTTTTGTCATATATGTGATTTGCAAATATTTTATCCTTTTCTATACTTTGTCTTTTCATCCTCTCAACAGTCTTTTGCAAAGCAAACACTTTTAATTTTAATGAGGTCTAATTAATCACTTTTAAAATGAATTGTGCATTTAGAGTCAAGTCTGAGAACTCTTTTCCTAGCTCTAGATCCCACAGATTTTCTATTTTTTTAAACAAAAGTTTTATAGTTTTACATGTGAAATTTGAGTCTGTGATCCTTTATGAGTTAATTTTTGTATAGGGTCTAAGTTTATGTCAAGTATTAATTTTTTGTCCTTGGATGTTCAATTGCTCCAGCACCATTTGTTGAAAAGGCTAACCTTCCTTCATTGACTTATTTTTGCAACTTTGTCAAAAATCAGTTGGGTGTATTTGTGTGAGTCTATTTCTGGGCTTTCCATTCTGTTCCATTGATCTATATGTCCATCCCTCTGTCAATATCACACAGTCTTGATTACATTGCTTGAAATTGGGCAGGCTGATTCTTCTCATTTTCTTCTTCATTTCCAAAATTGTTTAAGCTCTTTTAGTTACTTCGCTTTTCCATATAATTTTAGAGTAATCTTGTCTACACATAAAACAAAAACTTGCTGGGATTTAAAAACTGTGTTAAAAACTATTAACTAACTTGGGGAGAATTGACATCTTTAGTACATTGCATCTTCCAATCTATAAATACAATATATCTCTCCATTTATTTAGATATTCTTTGATTTATTTTATCAGCATTGTGTAGTTTCCAGCATACATGTGCTTTACATGTTTTGTTATATTCAAACCAAAGTATTCATTTTTTGAAAAATTGTAAAAGGTATTGTATTTTCAATTTCTGTGTTTCTAGACTTTCCCTTTCCTGACTCTTTGATTAAAAAAAGCAGGCATTTTGGGGGGATCTTTTTGTCTGTACCTGTCAATTTTTCTAGGATTACTGGCTTCTGCAGTATGATGTATACAAAGTAAAAAGAAAACCTGAGATTGATGATCCAAGATGGCCAAATAGGAACAGCTCTGGAGCACAGTTCCTAGTGAGAACAACACAGAGGGTGAGTGATCACTGCATTTCAAAACCACATTTTACTGCCCACAGACCAGGAGATTCCTGGTGCAAAAGTGCCATGAGTCTCCAGCACAGCTGCTTCAGCTGGCGCAGCGGGTCACCACACAAAAATTCACACAACTCTGGGCAGTCGTTTCAACTGGTGCCTGGAACACCTGGGAGACAGAGTTGCCCATTCAACTGAAAAAAAGGGGGCTGAAACAGGGAGCCAGGTGATTTGGCTTGGAGGGTCCCACCCCCACAAAGACCAGCAATCTGAAAAGCTCAGGATTAAGAGTTTTACAGCAAGCATAGCTGGACCTGGGACGGATCATAGCTGGCAGACTGTGACAAGGCTACCTCCTCACTGGGAAGGGCATCTCTGAAAAAAGGCAGCAGCACATCAGGAACTTATAAATAAAGCCCCACCTTCCCAGGACAGAGCACCTGGGAAAAAAAGTGGCTATGAATTTCACTGTAGCTGACTTAAAAGTACCTGCCAAGCAGCTCTGAATGGAACAATGGAGCTCCCACCTCCACACTTGAGCTCCTAGAAGGGACAGACTGTTTCCTCAGGCAGTCCCTGACCCCCATGTATCCAAAGAGACACCTTACAAAGGACAGCTCAGGCTGACACCTGGCGGGTATCCTTCTGGAACAAAGATAACAGAAAAAGAAACCAGCAGCAACCCCCTTACTGTTCTGCAGCCACTTCAGGTGATTCCCCAGGCATGCAGGGTCTGGAGTGGACCACCAGCAGTCCTACAGCAGAGGGCCCTGACTGTTAGAAGGGAAACTAAAAAACAGAAAGAAATAATTTCTTTATCAACAAAAAGGATGTCACTCAGAGACCCAATCTGAAAGGCACCAACTACGAAGACCGCAGTAGATAAATCCACAAAGACAGGAAGAAACCAGCACAAAAAGGATGAGAACACCCAAACAGAATGCCTCTCCTCTTCCAAGAGATCACAACTGATCAACAGCAAGGGAACAAAGCTGGATGGAGAATGAATCTGATGAACTGACAGAAACAGGCTTCAGCAAGTGGGTAATAACAAACTTCTCTGAGCTAAAAGAACATGTTCTAACCCAATGCAAAGAAACTAAGAAACTTGAGAAAAGGTTTGATGAAATGCTAACAAGAATAAACAGCTTAGAGAATAATAAAAATGACTTGATGGAGCTGAAAAACACAGCACAAGAACTTTGCAAACCATACACAAGTTTCAATAGCCAAATCAACCAAGCAGAAGAAAGGATATCATAGATTGAAGACCAACTCAATGAAATAAAATGGGAAGGCAAAATTAGAGAAAAAAGAGTGAAAAGAAATGAACAAAGCCTCCAAGTAATATGTGATTATGTGAAAAGACCTAATCTATGTTTGATAGGTGTACCTGAATGTGATGGACAGAATGAATCCAAGCTGGAAAACACTCATCAGGATATTATCCAGGAGAACATCCCCAACCTAGCAAGGCAGGCCAATATTCAAGTCCACGAAAAACAGAGAACACTGCAAAGATATTCCTCGAGAAGAGCAACCCCAAGGCACATAATCATCAGATTCACCAGGGTAGAAATGAAGGAAAAAAATGCTAAGGGCAGCCAGAGAGCAAGGTCAGGTTACCTACAAAGGGATGCCCATTAGACTCACAGTGGATCTCTTGGCAGAAACCCTGCAAGCCAGAAGAGAGTGGGGCCAACATTCAACAACCTTAAAGAAAAGAACTTTCAACATAGAATTTCATATCCAGCCAAATTAAGCTTTACAAGTGAAGGAGAAATGAAACTCTTTATGAACAAGCAATTGCTCAGAGATTTCATCACCACCAGGCCTGTCTTACAAGAGCTCCTGAAAGGAACAACCAGTACTAGCCACTCCAAAAATGTACCAAATGGTAAAGAGTATAGATATAATGAAGAAACTGCATCATCTAATGGACAAAACAACCAGCTAGCATCAAAATGACAGGATCAAATTCACACATAACAATAATAACCTTAAATGTAAATGGGCTAAATACCCAAATCAAAAGACACAGACTGGCAAATTGGATAAAAAGTCAAAACCCATCTGTGTGCTGTATCCAGGAAACCCAACTCACATGCAAGGATACACATAGGCTCAAAATAAAGGGATGGAGGATGATTTACCAAGCAAACAAAAACTAAAAAGAAAAGAAGAAAAAAAAGCAGGAGTTGCAATCCTAGTCTCTGATAAAATAGACGTTAAACCAACAAAGATCAAAAGAGACAAAGAAGGTCATTACATAATGGTAAAAAAATTGATGCAACAAGAAGAGCTAATGATCCAAAATATATACACATCCAATATAGGAGTCCCAGATACATAAAGCAAGTTTTTAACAACCTACAAAGAGACTTAGACTCCCACACAATAATAATGGGTGACTAACACTCCACTGTCAGTATTAGACAGATCATTGAGAAAATTAACAAGGATATCCAGGAGTTGAACTCAGACCTGGACCAAGCACACCCAATAAACATTTACAGAATTCTCCACTCCAAAGCCACAGAATATACATTCTTCTCAGCACCACATCATGCCTACTCTATAATTGACCACATAATTGGAAGTAAATTACTCCTCAGCAAATGCAAAAGAATGGAAATCATAACAAACAGTCTCTCAGACCACAGTGCAATCAAATTAGAACTCAGGATTAAGAAACTAACTCAGAATCACACAACTTCATGGAAACTGAACAACTGGCTCTTGAATGTTGACTGGATAAACAATGAAATGAAGGCAGAAATAAAGATGTCCTTCAAAACCAATGAGAATGAAGACAAAAATGTACCAGAGTCTCTGGGACACATTTAAAGCAGTATCTAGAGGGAAATATATAGCAATAAATGCGCACATGAGAAGCAAGGAAAGATCTAAAATTGACACTCTATCATCAAAATTGAAAGAGCTAAAGGAGCAAGATCAAAAAAACTCAAAGGCTAGCAGAAGACAAGAAATAACTAAGATCAGAGCAGAACTGAAGGAGATAAAGACACAAAAAACCCTTCAAAAATTAATAAATCCAGGAGCTGATTTTTTGAAAAGATCAACAAAATAGACAGACCCCTAGCCAGATTAATAAAAAAGAAAAGTGGGAAGAATCAAATAGATGCAATAAAAAATGATAAAGAGGATATCACCACCAATTCCACAGAAATACAAACTACCATCAAAGATTAATACAAACAACTCTATGCAAATAAACCAGTAAACCTGGAAGAAATTGATAAATTCCTAGACACTTGCATCCTCTCAAGCCAAAACCAGGAGGAAGCTGAAACCCTATATAGACTAATAGCAAGGGCTGAAGTTGAGGCAGCAATTAATAGCCTACCACCCAAAAAATGCCCAGGTCCAGATGGGTTCACAGCTGAATTCTACCAGACATGCAAAGAGGAGCTGGCATCACTCCTTCTGAAACTATTCCAAAGAATCCAAAAAGAGGGAATCCTTCCCAAATCATATGAGAACAACATCAACCTGATACCAAAACCTGGCAGAGACTCAACAAAAAAAAGAAAACTTCAGGCCAATATCTGTGATGAACATAGACACAAAAATCTTGAATAAAATATTGGCAAACAGATTGCAATGGCACATCAAAAAGCTTATCCATCAGGATCAAGTAGGCTTCATCCCAGGGATGCAAGCCTGGTTCAACATACACAAGTCTATAAATGTAATTCACCACATAAAGAGAAGCAAAGACAAAAACCACATGACTATCTCGATAGATGCAGATAAGGCCTTTGAAAAAATTCAACAGCCCCTTATGCTAAAAACTCTCAATAAACTAGGTATCGAAAGAATGCATCTAAAATTACCAAGAGCTATTTATGACAAACCCACAGCCAATATCATACTGAATGGGCAAAAACTGGAAGCATTTCCTTTGAAATCTGGCACTAGGCAAAAATGCCCTCTCTCACCACTCCTATTCAATATAGTATTGGAAGTTCTAGCCAGAGCAATCAGGCAAGAAAAAAAAATAAAGGGTATTCAATTAGGAAAAGAGGAAGTCATATTGGCTCTATTTGCAGACAACATGATTGTATACTGAGAAGACCCTATTGTCTCAGCCCAAAATCTTCTGAAACTGATAAGCAACTTCAGCAAAGTATCAGGATACAAAATCAATGTGCAAAAATCACAAGCATTCCTATACACCAATAACAAACTTAAAGAGAGCCAAATCAAGAATGAACTCCCATTCACAATTGCTACAAAGAGAATAAAATACCCAGGAATACAACTAACAAAGGACCTCTTCAAGAAGAACTACAAACTACTGCTCAAGGAAATAAGAGAGGACACAAACAGATGGAAAAACATTCCATGCTCATGGTTAGGAAGAATCAATATTGTGAAAATGGCCATACTGCCCAAAGTAATTTACGGATTCAACACTATCCCCATCAAACTACCTATGACCCTCTTCACAGAACTGTAAAAAAAACACCTTAAACTTCATATGGAACCAAAAGAGAGCCCACATAGCCATGTCAATTCTAAGTAAAAAGAACAAAGCTGGAGGCGTTACACTACCTGACTTCAAACTATACTACAAGGCAACAGTAATCAAAACAGCATGGTACTGGTACCAAAACAGAAATATAGACCAATGGAACAGAACAGAGGCCTCAGAGGCAAAGCCATACATCTACAACCATCTGATCTTTGACAAACCAGACAATAACAAACAATGGGGAAAGGAGTCACTGTTTAATAAATGGTGTTGGGAAAACTGGCTAGCCATGTGCAGAAAGCAGAAACTGGACCCCTTCCTGACACCTTACACTAAAATTAACTCCAGATGGATTAAAGTCTTAAACATAAGACCTAACACCATAAAAACCCTAGAAGGAAACCTAGGCAAAACCATTCAGGACATAGGCATAGGCAAGGAGTTCATAACTAAAACACCAAAAGCATGGCAACAAAAGGCAAGATAGATAAATTGGATCTAATTAAACTCCAGAGTTTCTGCACAACAAAAGAAACAATCATTAGAGTAAACTGGCAACCAACAGAATGGAAAAATTTTTTTGCCATCTACCTATCCTACAAAGGGCTAATATCCAGAATCTACAAAGAACTAAAACAGATTTACAAGGAAAAAACAAACAAACCCATTCAAAAGCGGGTGAAGGATAAGAACAGACACTTTTCAAAAGAAGAGGTATATGATGCCAACAAACATATGAAAAAAAGCTCATCATCACTGGTCATTAGAGAAATGCAAATCAAAAACACATTGAGATACTATCTCACACCAGTTAGAATGGCGATCATTAAAAAGTCTGGAGACAACAGATGCTGGAGAGGATGTGGTGAAACAGGAATACTTTTACATTGTTGGTGGGAGTGTAAATTAGTTCAACCATTGTGGAAGACAGTGTGGCGATTCCTCAAGGACCTAGAAATAGAAATTCCATTTGACCCAGTAATCCCATTACTGGGTATATATCTAAAGGATTATAAATTATTCTATTATAAAGACACATGCACATGTATGTACATTCTGGCATTGTTTAAAATAGCAAAGACCTGGAACCAACCCAAATGCCCATCAACGATAGACTGGACAAAATGTGGCACAATTACACCATGGAATACTATGTAGCCATAAAAAATGATGAGTTCCTGTCCTCTGTGGGGACATGGATGAATCTAAAAACCATCATTCTCAGCAAGCTGACACAAGGACAGAAAATCAAACACCACATGTTCTCATTCATAGGTTGGTGTTGAACAATGATAACACATGGACACAGGGAGGGGAGCATCACACAGTGGGGTCTGCTGGGGGGGACTAGCAGAGGGACAGTGGGGGATAGGGAGTCAGGGAGGGATCATATGGGGACAAATACCACATATAGGTGACAGGGATGGAGGCAGCAAACCACATTGCCATGTACGTACCTATGCAACAATCCTGCGTGTTCTGCATATGTATCCCAGAACATAAAGGGCAATTTATATATATATATATTAAATATATAAATTTATATATATAAATAGATATAACATTTATATTATATATATATAATGTTATATATTATATATGTGTTATATCTATATCTATATTATATATAAATAGATATATATAAATTTATATATAGAGATATAATATTTATATATATAAATTGAAAATAAAACAAAACAAAACAAAAAAGAAAACCCAGGGAGCTTACCACTTGTCATTCTTTGGATGTCAGTGTCCTTAGCTATCTCCGTAATTCCATTATATTTTGTGCATAATGTTTGCATAAGTCAGAGTTTTCAGCTCAGTATCTATGTTATATTATAGTGGAAATACCTGTATAGTAAGCCTGAAACCTGCCCTTCAAGAACTTACAGTTTTGAAGGCTCTACATTTCTCCCACATCTAACCTATTATTACATGGTATATTAGCTGAAACAGAGGCAAGTTTCTTGGTTGCTAAATATTTCCTCCACCTGTCTGTTGTTGTCCTTAAAGCTTCACTATTTGGATTGCATTCTTGTGAGCTTTGTTATTTTTACCAATAAAATATAATTACTACAATGTCTCAGAAGTGTTCAAAAAGTATGCCCATCCAGGGAAAGAAGGGAACAAAGAATAGATTTGGGGACTCCCTTTCACATTTGGCTCTAAAGAGTAATTTCAGCTTCATAGATTTATTTTGTGCAGGTCCTGCATACTAACAACGTGTTCTGCCCTGTTTCAGATTCGTCAGTCAGTCAAGTAAATGGATTTGCTGGGTTTTTTTCCAATAGAGCTTTTATCTTCATTGTTTTTGCTCATTTTATTTCTCAGAACTGAAATGTTATTTTCTTTTTTGTTAAGTGATTCATGTTCATGAAGTCTTTACATTAAAAACAAACCTCACCTTATCCAGCTGTTTCTGATTAAATTCACCCAGTTCTGACAATTCTTTTTTTTCCAGGTTTTCTAGAAATATAGGTATTGGTTTGTGTTTTAGTAATTTACATTTGCGTCTACGGCCATACCACCCTGAATGTGCCCAATCTCGTCTGATCTAGGAGGCTAAGCAGGGTTGGGCCTGGTTAGTACTTGGATGGGAATAATTTACATTTGCTGAAAGGTTTTCAAAAACTGTGTATTGCCAAACACTGTATATGTGTATAGTCAGTTCAGATTGTAAATTCCACTGGGACACAGGCTGTTCTAGTTTTGTCTCTTCCCAGATCACCTGTATCAGTTATTTTCCACAAGCTAGAGGCTGTAGTTCACATGCGGGAGTGCTTCTGAGTGAAACTGAATTTGAGGCATTTCAAAAAGTTACAGCATATCTAAACAGCAGAGAGGTCAAGAATGCTAGATGAATAAGATATAAATATTTAGTAGGTATTCTATTGCTGAATGAGTAAGAGTAAATGAATGCCTGCATACATGAAGACCACTGGAGCTTGGCAAATTCATTTTCAGTGGAAATTATTTTGGTGCATCAAATATTTATTAAGTACCTAATATGTTCCTCCTGTCACTTTGCTAGACCCACAGATGCAAATGTAAAAAATTTAAAAAATTCAACCTCTGGCCGCCAGGAAAATAGACACAGGGGGAAAATACACACACACTCGCATGGATAATACAAGCCAAGAGTAGGATGCTGGGAGCACTCAGGGAGATTGCAGAGCTTGGCAGGATAGTTCCAGAAATGATTCCTGAATAGGATGACACCAATCAAAGCTTAGTGTGTAAAAGTCAACTAGGCAAAGAATGGGGTAGAGTGGGGATAGGCATTTTAGGCCAAACGAAGGCACAAGAGTGTTTTAGCATGATGAATGCAGTGAAGGACAAGTTGTTAAGTATCATTAAAGTATAAAGCACAAAGCAGCAATTTGGGAGAGTTAGGACTGGAGAGGCAGGTGGAAACAAATCACAGATGTTTTGTTTCCTTTTTCCCAAGAAGGAGCTCAGCCAGGCTTGGGAGAGTCACTGGATTACTACAGGCAGAGGAGAAAAGAAGAAAAGGTCAACTCTGTGTTAGAGCAATTCCTTTGGCAGCCACGTGGAGTATTGATTTCCTCAGTAAATTAAAAGTGGGAAAAGAGTGTGATAATCTAGGCAGGAGATAACTGAGGCCTTGAACTGGGCTGTAATAATAGAAACACAGAGAAGGAATGGATTAAAAAATTATTTAGCAGGAAAAATTGGCAGACATGGTGGTGACAGAATATGGAAGATGAAAAAGAAAGATGAGTCTAGGTTGACTGCCAGATTCCTGCTTTGGGAAACTGGGTAACTTCTGTGTCATTGTATCATGGGGTGAAGATGGGGGAAGAGAATGGATGATGTTGTAAAGATGACAAGTACAACTTTGTACTTGTTCAGTTGGAGGTACCTATGGAGGATATTCAAGTGAATAGAGAAATAGCTTCAACTGGGGAAGGCTATTTGGGAAAGCCATGTCCTAAAGGGAAAGCCAGGTTTCAGTTAAGGTCAGGAAGTGAAGGGGGTGTCTACAAGGAGAATCAAGATGTAGGATGGTTAGGATGTCATGAAAAGAAAGTTCCAGTTGAATGGTCCAAGATGGCCGATCGCTAACATCTCGGGATTGCAGCTCTCAGTGAGGGCGCAGAGAACTAGAGAACGCCACACTTTCAGACAAATTCTGGTTGCTCACGAAGCAGAAGATCCCCAGTGGAGGACTCACATGGGTCGCCAGCGCGACTCTTGTGCCTGGCGCAGCGGTTTCGCAGGCACCTCGGCGTGGCAGCTCTTGGAGCAGAGTAAACAGGGCTGGCTCCCCTTCTGACCGAGGTTTGGAGGACCCACACGGGTCCCCAGCATGACTCCTGAGGCCAGCGCAGTGGCTGTGATGGCACCTCGGCGAGGCAGCTCTCAGCACAGAGTAAACGAGACTGGTTCCCCTTCTGACCAAGGTTTGGAGCCCCGGGCAGGCAGAGTCGCCTATTATGGACACAAGAAGGAAGCCAGACAGGAGAATCCTGGGAAGAAAAGCACCATCAGTCTTAACGCCACTGTTCTGGCCCTGGGAACTAACAACTTGGACGTCCACTCAAGAGACCTAATCTGAAAGTTGGTAATTTCAAAGACGACAGGAAAATAAATTTACAATGATGGGAAGAAATCAGCATAAAAAGGCTGAGAATACTCAAAATCAGAACGCCTCTCCCTCTAAAGATGATCACAGTTCCACATCAACAATGGAACAAGGCTTGATGGAGAACGAGCGCATCCCAATGACAGAATCACTCTTCAGGGAATGGATAATAAGAAACTTCTGTGAGTTAAAAGACCATGTTGTAGCCCAACGTAAAGAAACTAAGAACTTTGAAAAAAGGTTTGATGAAATCCTATTGAGAATAGACAACTTAGAGAGGAATATAAGTGAATTAATGGAACTGAAGAATACAATATAGGAACTCTGAGAAATATGCACAGGTTTAAACACTTGAATTGTTCAAGCAGAAGAAAGGATATCAGAGGTCAAAGTCCAACTTAATGAAATAAAACAAGAAGACAAGATTAGAGAAAAAAGGATAAAAAGGAATGAGCAAAGTCTCCAAGAAATGTGGGACTATGTGAAAAGACCAAATTTACATGTGATAGGTGTACCTGAATGCAACGGAGAGAATGAATCCAAGCTGGAAAATACCCTTCAGGATATTATTCAGGAAAATTTTCCTAAACTAGCAAATCAGGTCAATATTCAACCCCAGGTAATACAGAGAACACCACAAAGATATTCCTCAAGAAGAGCAACCCCAAGGCACATAATCGTTAGATTCACCAGGGTTGAAACAAAGGAGAAAATACTAAGGGCAGTCAGAGAGAAAGGTCAGGTTACCCACAAAGGCAAGCCTATCAGACTTACAGCAGATGTCTCAGCAGAAACTCTACAAGCCAGAAGAGAGTGGGGGCCAATATTCAACATTCTCAAAGAACAGAACCTTCAGCCCAGAATTTCATATCCAGCCAAACTAAGCTTCACAACTGAAGGAAAAATAAAATCTTCTATGAACAAGCAAGAACTCAGAGATTTTATTACCACCAGGCCTGCTTTACAAGAGCTTCTGAAAGAAGCATTACACACAGAAAGAAACAACCAGTTCTAAAAATATACCTTTCTAAAAATATACCAAAAAGTAAAGAGCACCAACATAAAGAAGAATTTACATCAACGAATGGATAAAACAGCCAGTTAACATCAAATGGCAGTAACCCTAAATTTAAATCGATGAAATCCCCCAATCAAAAGACACAGCCAAAACCCAATGGCATGTTACATCCAGACCTGTTTCACATGCAAGGATACACAAAGACTCAAAACAAAGGGATGGAGAAAGATTTACCAACCAAATGGAGAGCAAAAATAAATAAATAAATAAATAAATAAATAAATAAATAAATAAATAAATAAATAAATAAAAATCAGGAGTTGCAATTCTCGTATCGGATAAAATAGATTTTAAAGCAACAAAGATATAGTGGTAAAAGGATCAATGCAACAACAAGAGCTAACGATCCTAACACCCAGATACATAGAGACTTAGACTCAATGAGACAGAAAATTAATAAGGATATCAAGGACTCAAACTCAGATCTGGAACAAGTAAACTTAATAAATATTTATAGAGCTCTCCACTTCAAATACACAAAATATACATTCTTGTCAATACCACATCACACCCACTCATAGGTTTAAATGAAACATTCCATTTTTTTCAGAATAAAGCAATATTTCCGTTCACCCTCCCTCTTTCTCTTCCTCTTTCTTCCTCTCCTTTACTCATTTTTTTTCTTTCCTTCTCTCAAAAAAAAAAAAAAAAAAAATAGAAATCAACTTGTAAACCTCTAGATCCAGGTCGGCAATGTCTCTCTCATTGCTTGATTTCCTTCCTTCCCTTCCCTCCCTCCCCCCCTTCCTCCCTTCCTTCCTTCATCCTTTCCTTCCTCCCTCCTTTCCTCCTTCCCTCCCTTCCTGCCTTCCTCCCTTCCTCTCAAAAAAAAAAAAAAAAGAAAGTTCCAGTTGATAGCTATGAGGCAGGGCTGGGGGAAGAAGAGTGGTTGGAAAGAGGCAGGAGGCTTAGAGTTCCCTAAAATCAGTGTGTAAGATAGTCAGGGAGAATCAGCAACATCATCATCAAGCAGCCACCTGTCTGGTGACTAAAGAAGGCATGGCTTTTGTCTTGACAGGATCAGCTGGCCTTAAGGATCTTTCATGGAATTTAGGATTTTAGGCAGGACAGAGTCTGAGTTTGTCTTTGGGTGACTCCAGTCAAGGTTGGTTAATATTGGTGGTGACTTTGGTATCTGTGATGTGGTCCACAGGCAGCAGTGTCCATGAACTCTATAAGCTGTGTGGTTAGTGGAAATCATACTGGCTTTGTGAACAGCTGTCTATATAATTTTATCTAAAAACATACATCAATTAGAAAGTTAAACAGAAGGTTCACATATAATTAATCATAATATTTCAAATTTTCTTCTACGTTGGTAATAGAGACAAAGTAAGGAAAAATAGACAGGTCAAGAAAACAAGTAAATGCTGAGAACCACATAAATTAACTCCTGCTTTGTTACTCAGAAATGATTTTGAAGTCATTTGCAGTAGTAAAATGAGTTTCTAGAATAGATGCTTTTTCCTTATACAATCCAACTTCTAAAGCCCTCTGAAACCTGATTATTTTTACTGAATGCTACAGATATGAATATTGTAGTCAAGCACTTGACTACGTTCAACAACAGATAAATGCTCTAAAATAGAAGCCATTTTATTTATTTTACTGAACAAGTATATGCTTTTTATTCATCATTATTCCTTAAACAATACAGTAAATAACAACTATTTACATAGCATTTACACTGTACTAAGTATTATAAGTAATCTAGAAATGATTAGAAGTACATAGGAGGATGTGCATAGTTATATGCAAATACCATGCCATTTTATTTATTTATTTATTCCATAAATTATTGGGGTACAGGTGGTATTTGGTTACATGAGTAAGTTCTTTTGTGGTGATTTGTGAGATTTTGGTGCACCCATCACCTAAGCCTTATACACTGCACCATATTTGTAGTCTTCTATCCCTTCTCCCCCTCCCACTCTTCCCCACAAGCCCCCAAAGTCCACTGCATCATTCTTATACCTTGTGGCATGATAGCTTAGCTCTCACATATCAGTGAGAATGTATGATGTTTGGTTTTCCATTCCTAAGTTACTTCACTTAGGATAATTATCTACAATCTCATCCAGGTCACTGCAAATGGTAATTTATTCCTTTTTATAGCTGCATAGTATTCATATATATGTATACCACAGTTTCTTTATCCACTTGTTGATTGATGGGCATTTGGGTTGGTTCCATGATTTTGCAATTGTGAATTGTGTTGCTATAAATATGCACATGCAAGTATCTTTTTCAAACGATGACTTCTTTCCCTCTGGGTAGATACCCAGTAGTGGAATTGCTGGATCAAATGGTAGTTCTACTTTTAGTTCTTTAAGGAGTCTCTACACTGTTTTCCATAGCGGCTATACTGGTTTACATTCCCACCAGCAGTGTAGAAGTGTTCCCTATTGACTGTATCCACGCCAGCACCTACTGTTTTTTGATTTTTTGATTATGGCCATTCTTGCAGGAGTGAGGTGGTATCACACTGTGGTTTTGATTTGCATTTCCCTGATTGTTAGTGATATTGAGCATTTTTTTCTTATATTTGTTGACCATTTGTATATCTTGTTTTGAGAATTATCTATTCATGTCCTTAGCCCACTTTTTGATGGAATTGTTTTTTATTTTTTTTCTTAGTGATTTGAGTTTGTTGTAGATTTGGGATATTAGTCCTTTGTCAGATGTATAGATTGTGAAGATTTTCTACCTCTCTGGGTTGTCTGTTTACTCTGCTGACTGTTACTTTTGCTGTGCATTAATCTTGTATACAGAAACTTTGCTGAATTTTTTTTTATCAGTTCTAGGAGCTCTCTGGAGTAGTCCTCAGGGTTTTCAAGGTAAACAATCACAGCCTCACAAAACAGTGACAGTTTGAGTCCCTCTTTACTGATTTGGTTGCCCTGTATTTATTTTTTTGTCTGATTGCTCTGGCTATGACTTCCACTACTATGTTGAAGAAGAATGGTGAGAGAGGGCATCCTTGTCTTATTCCAGTTCTCAAAGAGAATGCTTTCAACTTTTCCCCATTCAGTATTATGTTGGCTGTGAATTTGTCATAGATGGCTTTTATTGCATTAAAGTTATGTCCCTTGAATGCTGATTTTGCTGAGAGTTTTAATCATAAAGCAATGCTCAATTTTCTTAACTGCTTTTTCTGCATCTGTTGAAATGATCATGTGATTTTTGTTTTTAATTCTATTATGTGGTGTATCACATTTATTGACTTGTATATGTTAATCCATCCCTACATCCCTGCTATAAAACCCACTTGATGATGGTGGATTATCTTTATGATATATTGTTGGATTTGGTTAGCAAGTATTTTGTTAAGGATTTTGGCAACTGTGCTCATCAAGGATCTTGGTCTGAAGTTTTCCTTTTTGGTTATGTCCTTTTCTGGTTTTGGTATTAGGGTGATGCTGGATTCATCAAATGAATTGGGGAGGGTTCCTTCTTCCTCTATCTTGTAGAATACTGTCAAATGGATTGGTACCAATTCTTTTTTGAATATGCAGTAGAAGTCTGCTGTGAATCTCTCTGGTCCTGGATTGTTTAAATTACCATTTCAATCTTGCTCTGGATTGTTTAAATTACCATTTCAATCTTGCTTCTTGTTATTGGTCTGTTCAGGGTATCTAATTCTTCCTGATTTAAGCTAGGAGGGTTGTATCTTTCCAGGAGTTGATCCATCTCTTCTAGGTTTTTTAGTTTATGTGCATAAAGGTATTCATAGCAGGCTTGAATGATCTTTTGTATTTCAGTGGTGTTAGCTGTAATATCTCCTGTTTTGTTTCTTAGTGAGGTTATTTGAATTTTCTCTCTTCTTTTCTTGGTTAATCTTGCTAATGGTTTATCAATTTTATTAGAACCAGCTTTTTGTCTCACTTATCTTTTGTATTTTTTTGTTTCAATTTCATTTAGTTCTGCTATAATCTTGGTTATTTTCTTTCTTCTGCTGGATTTGGGTTTGGTTTGTTCTTGTTTCTCTAGTTCCTTGAGGTATGATTCTAGAGTGTAAGTTTGTACTCTCTCAGTCTTTTTTATGTAGGCATTTAGGACTGTGAATTTTCCTCTTAGCACTGCCTTTGCTGCATCCCAGAGGTTTTGATAGACTGTCATTATTGTCATTCAGTTCAATTTAATTTCCATTTTGATTTTGTTTTTGACCCAATGCTCACTCAGTATTATTTAATTTCCATGTATTTTCATGGTTTTGAAGGTTCCTTTTAGAGTGAATTTCCAGTTTTATTTCACTATGTTCTGAAAGAGTGCTTGACATAATTTCAATTTTCTTAAATTTATTGAGGCTCATTTTATGGTCTATTTAAGAGAAAGTTCCATGTGCTGTTGAATAGAATATGTATTTTGCAGAAGTTGGATGAAATGTTCTGTATATATCTGTTAAGTCCATTTGTTCCAAGGTATAGTTTAAATCCATTGTTTCTTTGTTGACTTTCTGTCTTGATGACCTGTCTAGTGCTGTCAGTGGACTATTGAAGTCCCCCACTATTATTGTGCTGCTGTCTATCTCATTTCTTAGGTCCATTAGTAATTGCTTTATAAATTTGGGAGCTCCAGTGTTAGGTGCATATATGTTTAGGATTGTGAAATTTTCCTGTTCAACAAGGCCTCTTACCATTATAGAATGTCCCTCTTTTTCTCTTTTAACTGTTGTTGCTTTAAAGTTTGTTTTGTCTCATATAAGAATAGCTACCCTTGGTGACTTTTGATTTCCATTTGCATGAAATGACTTTTTCCACCCCTTTACATTAAGTTTACATGAGTCCTTGTGTTAGGTGAGTCTCCTGAAGGCAACAGATGGTTGGTGAATTCTTATCCATTCTGCAGCTCTGTATCTTTTAATTGGAGCATTTAAGCCATTTACATTCAATATTTGTATTGAAATGTGAGGTACTGATTGTGCTCTTTATTGCCTGCATACTTTGTTTTCTTTTGTTTTTTGTGTTTGCTTTTTAACTTGTATTTTTGTTTTATAGGTCCTTTGTGATTTATGGTTTAAAGGAGTTCTGTTTTGATGTGTTTCCAGGATTTGTTTCAAGATTTATAGCTCCTTTTAGCAGTTTTTATAGTGGTGGCTTGTTAATGGCAAATTCTCTCAGCATTTGTCTGAAAAAAAAAAAAAAAAACCTGTGTCTTCCCTTCATAGACGATGCTTAGTTTTGCTAGATACAATATTCTTGGCTGATAATTGTTTTGTTTGAGAAGGCTGAAGATAAGGCTCCAATCCTTTCTAGCTTGTAGGATTTCTTCTGAGAAATCTGCTGTTAATCTGACAGGTTTTCCTTTATAGGTTACCTGGTCCTTATGTCTCACAGCTCTTAAGATTCTTTCCTTCACATTAACTTTGGAAAACCTGAAAACAATGTGCTTAGGTGAAGATCTTTTTGTGATGAATTTCTTGGGTGATCTTTGGGCTTCTTGTATTTGGATGTCTAGGTCTCTAGCAAGGCCAGGGAAGCTTTCCTCAATTACTCCCCCAAATATGTTTTCCAAGGTTTTAGAATTCTCTTCTTCCCCAGGAACACTGATTATTCTTAGGTTTGGGTGTTTAACATAATCTCAGATTTCTTGGAGGCTTTGTTCACATTTTCTTGTTCTTTTTTCTTTGTCTTTGTTGAATTGGGTTAATGTGAAGACCTTGTCTTCCTGCTCTCAATTTCTTTCATCTACTTGTTTAATTCTATTGCTGAGACTTTCCAGAGCATTTCACATTTCTTGTCCAAAGTTTCCTGAATTTTTGATTATTTTTTCTTTAAGTTATCTATTTCCTTGAATATTTCTCCCTTCACTTATATCATATTTTAGATTTCCTTGTATTGGGCTTTGCCTTTCTCTGATGCCTCCATGATTACCGTAATAACTTATCTCCTGAAATCTTTTTCAGGTAAATCAGGGATTTTTTCTTGGTTTGGATTCACTGCTGGTGAGATAGTGTGCTTTTTTGGGGATGTTGAATAACCTTCTTTTGTCATATTACCAGGGTTGGTTTTTTGGTTCCTTCTCATTTGAGTAGGCTCTGTCAGAGGGAAGGTCTAGGGTTTTCAGATTCTTTGGTCCCATGAGGTGTTCCTTTGGGACAAAAGGGGTGTTCTCCTCCTTTTCCTATGGATGTGGCTTCCTGTGAACTGAATTGCAGTGATTGTAGTCTCTCTTCTGGGTCTAGCCACCCAGAGAATCTACCTGGCTCTGGGCTTGTACTGGGGTTTGTCTGCACAGAGTCCTGTGATGTGAACTGTCTATGGTTCTCTCAGTGGTGGATGCCAATGCCTGTTCTGGTGGAGGTGGTGGGGAGTGCAAAGGATTCTGTGAAGTTTCTTAGCTTTGGTGGTTTAGTATTCTATTTTTGTGCTGGTTGCCCTCCTGCAAGGAGATGGCACTTTCCCAAGAGCATCAGCTATGGCATTATGGGGGAGGAACTAATAGTGGGTGGGGCCCTAGAACATTAATGTCTCAGCATTTTTTTCCCTGTCTTTCAGAGCCTTCAGTAATCTGGATTTATCCTTATCTGTCAAATGGGAATAATAACAGCTGCTGGTTGCACATGGAGGGTGGAACAGGCATCCTGGTTTTACAGGCACTGTTTCCTACTCAGCATACCTTCCATAACTTCTACTGTCTATGAAGAAACTCCACACTCCTTAACTTGGTGTGTTCATTGTGTTCTGGTCTCACTGACTTGGGGGCTAAGATGTTCACATTTTCTTTAATGACCAATTATGATGATATGCCATTAGCAGGCAATCCAGGATACCCCCAGTTTCTCTGCCCCTTGGAGCCAAGACTATCCTCTCCCAATCTTAGGCCCATTCTTTAAATCCTCATTTTCTGTCTGTCTCTTTACAGGGTGTGATTCATAGAGACAATGGCCCCAAAAGATATAGCCCTGCGTTCCCCTGGATTCACAGTTTTATCCCAGGGGTGTTTTGCTTTGCAATTTAGCTTCAATTTGGCCATGGAGTCTAGCATTTCATGGTAATATTTGATATCTTCTGCCTCTCTGACATCTATTTCTTTAAACCTACATGTAAATATGGGACTCAGAACTGAAAAGAACCTTAGTAATTAATCATTGAGTCAAATTCCTGGCATTTTAAATAAAGAGATAGAAAAATCAAGTGACTTACTTACATGATAGTTACTTGGGAATAGAGTTAGTATTTATGATTTGTTTTCTTAATTTCCAGTTCAAAATGCTTCCCCGAGACCACTCAGTATCTTACAATTAAGTAATTGATAACGTAAAAGGAATTTATAGGTGTTCGGTAGAAAGTCCCGCCATCTTTCCCCCAGGTTTCTTGCCCCCACCCTCCCCCCAGGCTTCCTGCTGCCCTGAGAAAAGCCCGCCAAGCCTGCTCTGTTCTGCCCAGCAACAACAAGCAGCCAATCATCGCAGCAGGAAAGCCCGCCAAGCCTCGGCCTATCCTGAACCGACACGTAACCCTCTGAGCCACCTCAGCAGTCTGCCCAGAGACTGACAGCCTATCCTAAGCTCCTACAACACTCCGCCAGCCCTGTGTCCACGCCCCGTCCACCCCCCCATAAAACCCTCCTACTCCAGCTGCGCAGTCGCAGCCAGCCCCGATCTCCTTCCTTTCCTGGCCTGCCCGCTGGTCCCAATAAACCTGAACTCGGCTTCCAACTCTCGAGCTGTTATTTGGGGTCGGGTACCGGGCAGGGGTCTACAAGGGGGTCGCACATATGGTGCCGAAACCCGGGACGGAGGGTCGCTAGCCCCCCTAGCGACCCCCTCCCTCCAGCGACCTCCCCAGCCCTCCTCCAATTCGACCTCAGCACTCCGGACCAGGTAAGTCCTGTTTCTTACCTTCTCCTTCCGTGGTGCGTGTGGCAAAGGCCCTTCCTCTCAGTCCCAATCCACGGATCCCTCGCCAAGCGCCGGCCGGCCCGAGCAGGATCCCCCAACCAGGCTCCAGGAGCCTTGGGTCGGCAGACAAGGGACGCCTTCTCTGACCCACCCAATCCAAAACCATTAAATAGGAATGATCAGACAGGGGACGCCTTCTCTGGTCCTTCCTATCCACCTTCCTCTGGGGAAGCTGGTGGGTTGGAGGGATGCCTCCCCCCACACTACCCCAGCCCACTCGGATACTGTTCCGAGCTCAGATACTGTTCTGAGACCGCCCTCGGCTGGCAGGAACCCTTTGCCGCATGCATCATGGGGAACGTGGAGTCCAAAATTCCTAAAAACGCCCCACTAGGTTGTTTACTTCTCGACTTTACCCGCTTGGGCTACTCCCAAAACCCTTAGGCGGAAAAAGCTTGTCTTCCTCTCCCAGGTGGCCTGGCCCCAGTATCAGCTCGATAACAGGTCGCATTGGCCTCCCACCGGCACTTTCGATTTAAATGTGCTCCCCGACCTAGATAACTTCTGCCGCCGAACTGGCAAAGATAAGGAAGTGCCTTATGTTCAGGCTTTTTGGGACCTGCGTTCCCATCCTGACCTCTGCTCTTCTTGCTCCACTCACCAAGTTCTTTTAGCCCGAACTCCCCCACCGCAGACTCCTACCTCCCCAACCAAGCCACCTCCCTATACTCTACAGGAAGAGATGCCTGACCACATGTCTTCCCCCTTTGTTCCCACTCCGGAAGTCCACTACCTCTCCCCCTCCCTACCCCTCACCAGAGGATCTACCTGAACATCTATCCTCTCCTGCCAATCTCAGCAACCAGTCGCCATCAACGGCACGCTCTTCCTCTGCTCCCCATGCCTCGCTCTCCCTCTACTCCCTCCGAGCCCCCTCCCTCAGAGGCCGCACTTCCTTTTGCCTCTCCAGTGGCGGCCCACACCCGCTCCCACCAGCCAGCTATCCTGGCCCCACTCCGAGGAGTAGCAGGCGCAGAAGGTTTAATCAGGGTCCATGTTCCTTTCTCACTCCAAGACCTGTCCCAAATTGAGAAACATTTAGGATCCTTCTCAGCCGACCCGTCCACCTATATTAAGGAATTCCAATACCTCACTCAAGCCTACAGCCTCACTTGGCATGATATTCGCATTATCTGTTCCTCCACCCTCACAGTGGAGGAGCACGAGCGCATCCTCGCTGCAGCCAGAAACCAAGCAGATAAAGACCATGCTATAGATAACCAGATCCCCCTAGGCCCCGAAGCAATCCCAGGTGAAGACCCCCAATGGGACTATCAGGCTAATCGAGGGTCTGATATACCCAAGAGGGACTGCATGATTAGATACCCCCTCAGGGGAATGGATGCTGTATCTAACAAAGTTGTAAACTATGATAAACTGAGAGAAATCACCCAACTACCTGATGAGAACCCCGCCCTCTTTCTTGCCCGCTTGTAAGAAGCCCTAGTCCGGTATACTCGACTAGATCCAGCCCCTCAAAACGGGGCCACTGTATTAGCCTCCCATTTTATCTCCCAATCAGCACCCATAAGAAAGAAACTAAAGAAAGCAGAAGAGGGGCCAGAGACTCCCATCCAAGACCTGGTAAAAATGGCCTTTAAAGTATTCAATGCCAGGGAAGATGCGGCTGAGGCTGCCCGCCAAACTCTCATGAAGCAGAAGGCTGCCCTCCAGACCCAAGCCCTAGTGGCGGCTCTAAGGCCGGCAGGGAACCAGAAGCCCAAGGCCGAAACCCATGCCCCTCCGGGAGCATGTTTTAAATGTGGAAAGGAAGGACACTGGTCCCGAGCCTGTCCACAACCACGGCCACCAACTAAGCCTTGCCCTATCTGTCAGCTCCCGGGACACTGGAAGTCAGCCTGCCCCAGCTTCCCCAGGGTGCCGGTTCCTCAAAACAGACACACTGGCGTTACTCAGCCGGCAGTCACCCTCAGTAGGGAGGAGCCTGCTTGCCAGGAGCCGACCTCTGAGGGAACTCCATTCTCCAGGCTATTAGGGCTGCTAGACGACTAGCGGGGCCCTGGCTTTCCGACTCCGGTTACCCTTGCCGAGCCTAGGGTCACAAGACATGGGGGCTACCTCCTCCGCTCTTCCTTCTTATTCTGGCCGTCTCACCCCTTCCCAGGTCTCGGTTATGGGAATTGACGGGACCCCGAGTATCCCCTACCAAACCCCACCACTCATGTGCTCATATAACTCCACTCCATTCACCCACTCTTTTTAGTAATCCCCACCTGCCCAGTTCCCCTTCTGGGGCGAGACATCCTTTCAAAGCTGAAGGCCGTCATAACCTTCCCCACCGCCAGCCCACACAGCCTCTTTCTCCTAGCCCTCAATACTCTGCCTCAGAATTCCAGACCCTCCAGTCTACCCCTGGGGTATGGTTCAAGGATGACTTGGCCTTCAAGCATAACCTCCTCATCCTCCCTGAAAAGCAAAGGTGCCAGATAATCCAAGACATCCATAATTCACTCCACATTGGGCCTAAAGCCTTATACCGATTCCTCAACCCACTTTTCACCCTCACCATCTCCTCAGTACCATACAGGAAGTCCAGTCCTCATGTACTGTCTGCGCGAAAACTAATTCCCAGGGTTCCTGTCATCCTCGGCACCAGCTTCATCAGCTACGCGGGTTCCTACCTGGCCAAGACTGGCTAATTGATTTCACCCATATGCCAAAGCATAAACAGTACCGGTATCTGCTAACCATTGTTGACACTTTTTCAGGCTGGATTGAAGCTTACCCCACAGCCTCTGAGTCTGCCGGGACAGTAGCCACTCATCTCATTCAAGACATCATCCCACGCTTTGGACTCCCGGCTACCATACAGTCAGACAATGGCCCAGCCTTTATCTTCAAAGTCACTAATGCCGTTTCTACCTCTCTAGGAATTCAGTGGAAGCTACACGCCGCCTACCATCCTCAGTCCTCTGGTAAGGTGGAACGGGCCAATGGCCTAATAAAGGAGCATCTGACCAAGCTCATGCTTGAGCTCCGCCAATCCTGGGTAACCTTGCTTCCTATCGCCCTCACCAGGTTGAGAGCAAGCCCCTGGGGCCCATCACAGCTTAGCCCGTTTGAGCTGCTGTATGGTCGCCCCTTCCTACTTTCAACTCCCCCACCGCCAGAGACCACTCCTCTAGACAGCTACCTCCCCTTCTTTACTCTCCTTCGCAGCCTTCTCCGAGAATACGCCAACGCTTCTCTTCCCCAACCCACCCAGCCATCTGAAAATACACAGAAAGTCTCCCCCGGGGACTCAGTTCTTATCAGGTCCCTCTCCCCAAAGCCCCTCGCCCTCAAGTGGGAAGGACCATACACAGTCCTCCTTACCACTCCATCAGCTATAAGAGTTGCTGAAATCCCATCTTGGGTCCACCTGTCTCGGGTAAAAAAGGCCCCTCATGGACCCTCCTTATGCTGGAAGGCTGTTCCTACTGGCCCTTTATCTGTCAAACTTACCAGGGCCTAGCAGCCACACCCCCTACAGATGGAGATTCTTCCTAACGGAAAACTATACCAAAACCACCTTTATCTGTAATACCCCTCCATACAGCCACAACCATCTTCTTGCAACTTCCGACTGCCCCGCAGCCGGATGCCAAAGGGCCATATATCTGAACTTCACCAAATTCCATAACATCCATACTGATATACCCCTCATGTGCTTCAACCATGACCAACCATCAGGAGCATGCAATAATACTCCTTGGCGCTCCTGCATGGGATGTACTTGGATGAACTGTCGACTACATATAGCCGTCAAGTCCACAGTACCTGCCCGATCTCAGCTCAAAATCATCCCAGACATAGATGGAGAAAGAAACACCATTATCGGTTCTACACGGTATTCCATTCTCATACCTGACCCCTGGGACAACCGGTGGAAAAGCCCCCAGAAAGCTGCCGTGTATGACCACAAAGATACCAAATATCCCTCTTCCCACCTGTACATCTGGCGGGCATACGTACGTACAGTCCACCAAGTCCACTCTGATATTAGCCTACAAGAAAAATCTCTGAATGACCAATTGCAACCACATTCGTCTCCGTTTTCCTGGTTAACTTTTCTCCAAGAAGGAATCAAGTTAGCTAACCTCTCAGGACTAACTGACCTAACTTCATGCCTCATGTGTGCCTTCTTAGGACAGACTCCCTTCATTGCAGTCCCCTACCCCATCCCTCTCGACCTTTCAGCCTCAACTTCTTCCTTCTCCCCTGTCAGGGAAGTCGATCTCTACACTCCACCTGATTTTGAACAGCTACCTGTGTGCTATTCCCTAGGCCGAAACTTCCCTAGCTGTAAGAGAACTATACTGGTAACCACTAATATAACAGCCCCACGAGGAACGTTTTTTTGGTGTAACAGGACCTTAACAAAAACTCTCTACATTGGCCTTTCCTCATCTCTTTTATGCCTCCCAGTAACCCTAGTCCCTCGACTCACTATATATTCTTCAGCCGAATTCCAGATGCTGCAAGCTCCCCATCGCCGCACCTGACGAGCTGCCTTCCTACCCATTGCCGTTGGAGTCTCCCTTGCTGGTTCAGCACTTGCAGCAGGATTAGGGGGAGGGGCACTAGTCCACTCTCACCTGGCCATAGCCCGACTGACCTCACAACTCCAAGCGGCTATTGATGACTCTACTGAGTCTTTAGCATCACTCCAACGACAGATCACCTCAGTTGCCCAAGTTGCCTTGCAGAACCGAAGAGCCCTAGACCTGCTCACTGCTGAACAAGGAGGGACCTGTATCTTCCTACAAGAAGAGTGCTGTTACTACATCAATGAATCCGGCCTAGTAGAAACCTGAATCGAGAGCCACCAGAAACTCAAAACTAGCCTGCAGAGTCAGAAGTTCTTGGCTGAAGCCACAGCGTGGTGGTCTTCCTCTATGTATACCCTCTTGTCCCCATTGCTTGGGCCCCTAGTAGCCGTTTGCCTAATCTTACTTATTGCTCCTTGCTTTCTACAGTTCATACAGCGGCGCTTTCAAGAACTGACTCGAGTCACCATCCACCAGATGCTGCTCCAACCCCACCCTGAACGAGTACAAGAAACAGACCTCTCCCTGAACATCCAGGCTCCTTAAGAAAAGAGACCTCTTCAGAACCCCCTGTCGACCCTTGTCAGCAGGAAGTAGCCAGATCGATTCCGCCGCCCTTTTCCTTTTTAAGGAGTCGGGAATGTTCGGTAGAAAGTCCCGCCATCTTTCCCCCAGGTTTCTTGCCCCCACCCTCCCCCCAGGCTTCCTGCTGCCCTGAGAAAAGCCCGCCAAGCCTGCTCTGTTCTGCCCAGCAACAACAAGCAGCCAATCATCGCAGCAGGAAAGCCCGCCAAGCCTCGGCCTATCCTGAACCGACACGTAACCCTCTGAGCCACCTCAGCAGTCTGCCCAGAGACGGACAGCCTATCCTAAGCTCCTACAACACTCCGCCAGCCCTGTGTCCACGCCCCGTCCACCCCCCCATAAAACCCTCCTACTCCAGCTGCGCAGTCGCAGCCAGCCCCGATCTCCTTCCTTTCCTGGCCTGCCCGCTGGTCCCAATAAACCTGAACTCGGCTTCCAACTCTCGAGCTGTTATTTGGGGTCGGGTACCGGGCAGGGGTCTACAAGGGGGTCGCACAATAGGTAAATGAAAGATCTAGGTTTGTATACTGAATGATTATCCCTTCATTTATCTGTCTATTAAGATTTATTTTTTTCTCTGGGGCGCACCAAGATGCCCGAGAGGAGGCAACACCAGAATGCAGCTCCCAGCAAATGAGATGCAGAAGACTAGAGGACTTGATGATTCTAAACAAGGTGCTGGGTTGGTTTTCGTGGGACTGGTAGGACACCAAAAACAGCCCAGGGAAGGCAAACCAAAGCAGGGTAAGAACAGCCCAGGGAGAGTGAAATGAGACAGGGCAGGGCACGTCCATACCTGGAACGTGCAAGTGACTTGGAGGGTTGGGGACTTCACCCCCTTGGTGCTCCAATTTGGGTCCTGTGCTTCCCTCATCCCTCCTGCAACCCACAGTCCATGAGAGCCCCGCCGGACTGAGGGGCACCATGGGTTGTCAATGCAAATCTGAGCAACAGCTTCTGCCTGGTGCTACAAGTTGTCAGCATGGATCTGTTTGGAAGTTTGGACTAACACCAACAGGACAGAACTACCGATCCCACAGACGGAGGCAGAGTTGAAAGCAGGGAAACAGGCCATAAGGCCTGGCAGGCCCCACCCCCACAAAACTCAAACTGAGGCCTGTGCACTAGAGAGCTTTGCAGCAAACACACCAGTTTGACCCCAACCCGGAAGATTGACCATGGGAAGGAGAGATGCCACTGGGAAGGCAGGGCTAATCTCATCTGTGTAAACAAACTCCAGCAGAAGACCACCCACCCAGCAGCCTGACTGAATCCAAGACAGTCCAGCAGCGCCTCTACAGGCCAAAAAAGATATAGCTCCAACCTCAACAGGAAGGACTTCCACTCAGAGATTCCTCCTGAAATCACCAACTTCAAAGATCAAAGGGAGATAAATCCATGACCATGGGAAGAAACCAGCACAAAAAGGAGGAAACCATCAAAGACCAGAACACCTCTTCTCCTCCTAGGGATGACAACTCCTCACCATCAAGGGAACAAAACAAGACAGAGAATGAGATTGACGAATTGACAGGAGCAGGTTTCAGAAGGTGGGTAATAACAAACTTCTCTGAGTTAAAAGACTATGTTCTAACTCAATGCAAAGAAATAAAGTACCTTGTAAAAAGCTTAGACAAAATGTTAACTAGAATAACCAGCTTAGAGAAGAACACAAATGACTTCTTTTTCAGCTCGAGAACACAGCACGAGAACTTCGCAAGGCATACGCAAGTTTCAATAGCTGAATCAATCAACCAGAAGAAAGAATATCAGAGATTGAAGATCAAATCAATGAAATAAAATGAGAAGGCAAGATTAGACCAAAAAAAAAAAAAAAAAAAAGCCTCCAATTACTATGGGATTATGTGAAAAGATCTAATCTACACTTGATTGGTGTACCTGAATGTGACAGGGAGAATGAATCCAAGCTGGAAAACACTCTTCAGGATATTATCCAGGAGAACTTCTCCAACCTAACAAGGCAGGCCAACATTCAAATCCAGGAAATACAGAGAACACCACAAAGATATTCCTCAAGAAGAGCAACCCCAAGGCTCATGATCATCAGATTCACCAGGGTTGAAATGATGGGAAAAAATCCTAAGGGCAGCCAGAGAGAAAGGTCGGGTCACCCACAAAGGAAAGACCATCAGATTCATAGCAGATCTCTTGGCAGAAACCCTACAAGCTAGAAGGGAGTGGGGGCCAATATCCTTAGAGAAAAGACGTTTCAACCCAGAATTTCCTATCTGGCCAAACTAAGCTTCATAAGTGAAGGAGAAATAAAATCCTTTACAGACAAGCAATTACTGAGAGATGTCTTCACTGCAAGACCTGCCTTACAAGAGCTCCTGAAGGAGGTACTAAACATGGAAAGGAACAACCAGTACCAGGCGCTGCAAAAATGTACCAAATGGTAAAGAACAATGATGCAACGAAGAAACTGCATCAACTAATGGGCAAAACAACCAGTCAGTAACAAAATGGCAAGATCAAATTGAAACATAACAATATCACCATTGAGTGTAAATGGTCTAAATGCCCCAATCAAAAGACACAGACTGGCAAACTGAATAAAAAGTCAAGATCCATCAGTGTGCTATATTCAGGAGACCCATCTCACATGCAAAGACTCACATAGACTCAAAATAAAGGGATGGAAGAAGATTTACCAAGCAAATGGAGAGCAAAAAAAAGCAGGGGTAGCAATCCTAGTCTTTGATAAAATAGACTTTAAACCAACAAAGATCAAAAGAGACAAAGAAGGGTATTACATAATGGTAAAAGGATCAATACAACAAGAAGAGCTAACTATTCTAAATATATACACACCCAATACAGGAGCACCCACATACATAAAGCAAGTTCTTAGTGACCTTCAAAGAGACTTAGACTCCTGCGCACAGTAATAGTGAGATACTTTAACACTCCACTGAAAATACTGGACAGATCAATGAGACAAAGTCAACAAGGATATCCAGGATTTGAACCCAAATCTGGACCAAGTGGATCTAATAGACATTTACAGAACACTCTACCCAAATCCACAGAATGCACATTCTTCTCAGCACCACATCGCACTTACTCTAAAATTGACCACATAATTGGAAGTAAATCACTCCTCAGCAAAAGCAAAAGAACAGAAATCATAACAAACAGTCTCTCAGACCACAATGCAATCAAATTAGAACTCAGGATTAAGAAAAGCATTCAAAACCACACAATCACATGGAAACTGAACAACTTGCTCCTGAATGATGAATGGATAAACAATGAAATGAAGGCAGAAATAAAAATGTTCCTTGAAACCAGTAAGAACAAAGACACAATGTACCAGAATCTCTGGGACACATTTAGAGCAGTGTCTAGATGGAAATTTATAGTAATAAATGCCTACATGAGAAACAAGGAAAGATCTAAAATTGACACCCTATTGTCAAAATTGAAAGAGCTAGAGGAGCAAGATCAAAAAATCTCAAAAGCTAGCAGAAGACAAGAAATGACTAAGATCAGAGCAGAACTGAAGGAGATAGAGACACAAAAAAACCCTTCAAAAAATCAATAAATCCAGAAGCTGGTTTTTTGAAAAGATCAACAAAATAGACAGACTGCTAGCTAGACTAATAAAAAAGAAAGAGAAGAATCAAATAGATGCAATAAAAAACAATAAATGGGAGATCACCACTGATTCTTCGGAAATACAAACTACCATCAGAGATCACTACAAACAGCTCTATGCACATAAACCAGTAAACCTGAAAGAAATGGATAAATTCCTGCACACTTGCACACTCCCAAGACTAAGCCAGGAAGAAGTTGAACCCCTGAATAGACCAATAACAAGATCTGAAGTTGAGGCAGGATTAACTGCCTACCAACCAAGAAAAGTCCAGGTCCAGAAGGGTTCACAGCAGAATTCTACCAGATGTACAATGAGGAGCTGGTACCATTCCTGTTGAAAATATTCCAAACAATAAAAAAAAAGAGGAAATCCTCCCTAACTCTTTCTATGAAACCATCATCATCCTGATACCAAAACCTGACAGACACACAGCTAAAAAAGAAAACTACGGGCCAATCTCCATGATAAACATTGATGCAAAAATCTTCAATAAAATACTGGCAAACCAAATCCAACAGCACATCAAAAAGCTTATTCACCATGATCAAGTAGGCTTCATCCCAGGGATGCAAGGCTGGTTTAACATACGCAGATCTATAAACATAATCCACCACGTAAACAGAACCAAACACAAAAACCATGTGATTATCTCAATAGATGCAGAGAAGGCCTCTGACAAAATTCAACAGCCCTGTATGCTAAAAACTCTGAATAAACTAGGTATTGATGAAACGTATCTCAAAATAATAGAAGCTATTTACAACAAACCCATAGCCAATATCATACTGAATGGGCAAAAACTAGAAGCATTCTCTTTAAAAACTGGCACTAGACAAGGATGCCCTCTCACACCACTCCTATTCAATATAGTATTGGAAGTTCTAGCCAGAGCAATTAGGCAAGAAAAAGAAATAAAGGGCATTCAAAAGAAGAAGTCAAATTGTCACTATTTGCAGATGACATGATCGTATATTTAGAAGACCCCATCGTCTCAGCCCAAAAACTCCTTAAGCTGTTAAGCAAGTTCGGCAAAGTCTCAGGATACAGAATCAATGTGCAAAAATCACAAGCATTCCTATACACCAACAACAGACAAACAGAGAGCCAAATCATGAGCGAACTCCCATTTACAATTGCTACAAAGAGAATAAAATACCTAGGAATACAACCAACAAAGGATGTAAAAGATCTCTTCAAGGAGAACTACAAACCACTGCTCAAGGAAATAAGAGAGGACACAAACAGATGGAAAAACATTCCATGCTCATGATTAGCAAGACCCAATATTGTGAAAATGGCCATAATGCCCTAAGTAATTTATAGATTCAATGCTATCTCCATCAAGCTACCTATGACCCCCTTGACAGGACTGGAAAAAAACACTTTAAACTTCATATGAAACCAAAAGAGAGCCCACATAGCCAAGACAATCCTAAGCAAAAAGAATTAAGCAGGAGGCATCATGCTACCTGACTTCGAACTATACTACAAGGCAACAGTAATCAAAACAGTATGGTACTGGTACCAAAACAGATATATAGGCCAATGGAATAGAATAAAGTCCTCGGAAGCAATGCCACACATCTACAATCATCTGATCTTTGACAAATAAGACAATAACAAGCAATGGGGAAAGGATTCCCTGTTTAATAAATGGTGTTGGGAAAACTGGCTAGCCATATGCAGGAAGTTGAAACTGGACCCCTTTCTTACATCTTATACAAAAATTAACTCCAGATGGATTAAAGATTTAAACATAAGACCTAACGCCATAAAAACCCTAGAAGAAAACCTAGGCAACACCATTCAGGACATAGACACAGGCAAGGACTTCATGACTAAACCACCAAAATCAAGGGCAACAAAAAGCAAGATAGACAAATGGGATCTAATTAAACATAAGAACTTCTGTACAACAAAAGAAACAATCAGTAGAGTGAACTGGCAACCAACAGAATGGGAAAAAATTTTTGCAATCTACCATCTGACAAAGGGCTAATATCTAGAATCTACAAAGAACTAAAACAGATTTACAAGAAAAACCCAAACAAACCCATTCAAAAGTGTGCAAAGGATATGAACATACACTTTTCAAAAGAAGATATATATGAGACCAACAAACATATGAAAAAATGCTCATCATCACTGATCATTAGAGAAATGCAAATCAAAACCACATTGAGATACCATCTTATGCCAGTTAGAATGGCAATCATTAAAAAATCTGGAGACAACAGATGCTGGAGAGGATTGGTGGGAGTGTATATTAGTTCAACCATTATGGAAGACAGTGTGGTGATTCCTCAAGGATCTAGAAATAGAAATTCCATTTGACCCAGCAATCCCATTTCTGGGTGTATACCCAAAGGATTATAAATCATTCTACCATAAAGACACATGCACATGTATGTGTGTTGCAGCAGTGTTTATGATAGCAAAGACCTGGAACCAACCCAAATGCTCATCAATGATAGACTGGACAGGGAAAATGTGTCACATCTACACCATGGAATACTATGCAGCCACAAAAAATAACGAGTTTGTGTCCTTTGTAGAGATATGGATGAATCTAGAAACCATCATTCTCAGCAAACTGACACAAGAACAGAAAACCAAACACTGCATGTTTTCACTCATAGGCAGGTAATGAACAGTGAGAACACTTGGGCACAGGAAAGGGAACAACACTCACTGAGCTAGGTGTGGGGTGGAGGAAAGAAGAGGGGAGGGGAGGAGAGGGGAGGGGAGGGGTAGCAGGTTTCGGGGAGGATGGGGAGGGATAACACCAAGAGAAATGCCTGATGTAGGCGACGGGGTGGAGGGATGGAGACAGCAAACCACCATGGCATGTATGTGCCTATGCAACAATCCTGCAGGATGCAGGGTATGCACATGTACACCGGAGCCCAAAGTACAATAAGAATAATAAATATTTAATTTTCATATATTAAGTGCCTAATAACAAGACACTCCCACATCTGATAGAAGTAAAATGTATCATTTTTGAATGAGATTAAACAAATATAGCCTATATTGGCTACTCTCTCCATTGTCTACCTGTATGACTGAGAATGGACTTTATGGTCAATCTGTGCTAAGAATTGTGGGGCTACAGGCTGGGGGAGAGTTATAAGTGAGGTTCACTTTTCAGATGTGTCTCTTCCCCTGGTCGATGTCCACATAAAGCCGGGGCTGTTTTCTATTCATTCTCGTATTCCCAAAGCCTCACATAGAGCCCAGCTCAGAGTAAGGACTTTAGAAGTAGAAGTGTGTGTTGAGCAGAGAGGAATTGTTGAAAGAATATTCCCTTTTCTTCAGAGATGATGGCACAGAAAAGGAGCATAAGAGAGATGACCAGGGACATATTGAGTTGGTGAGGGGAGATCAGAGGGTAAAGAAAGGGGATGTTTCATCCTTTAGTTATCTACTGCTGTGTACAAATATTACTTTTAATAGGGAAACCGCGATTACTTTTGCACCAATCTAATACCACCAAACTTAGTAGCTCAGGGTAATAATGGCTATTTTTCACTATCCTGTGGGTCTGTTGGGCTCAGCTGGGAGGTCCTTTTGCTACATACTATGTTGGCTGTCATCACTCACAAGGCTGCACAGCTGGCAGCTCCATCTAAGATACCTCCTCCTCCAGGGCCTCTCGGGGAGCACAATCTCATATCATTCCATACTCTAGCCAGATTTTCTTAAATGGGGGCTGGAACCTAGAGGGCAATGGTAGGACCATCAGCTCCCTTGAGGCATTGGCCCAGAACTGGCAAGGCATCACTTCTGTAACATTCTATTGACCAAAGCAATTCTCAAAGCCACCCCAGCCACGGGGTGGAAAGAGAGACTCTATTTCTTGATAAAAGTAGTGGCACACATGCACATAAATGGAGGAACTGTTGTAGCCATGTTATATGACAAACTGGGACAAGGGAGGAAAAGGTTGTACATAGTGCCTTGACTAAGGCCCCACTGGACACATGTAATTCAGACACCTAGGAGAGTATCTGTCTTTAAGAGAAATGTAACTGTCCAAGACTATTAAGGAAGCAAATATGCTTTATCATCTTATATTTCTGCATTAAGAAATGCCTTACCCTGAACACTAATGTGTGCACCCAACAGGGCTTTTTGAGATATTAACTCTGAGGGTAAAAGTGTATAATAAAGATATTCAACTACTGCAACTTTTCTTTAGAAAGAGCTAGGGCTTTAAATGAAAGCAGTAAATTTTCCTTGTCTGCAATAATGAGAAACCCTCAAACCACTTATGTAGCATAATTGAGAAGTTATAGGACAGTTTACAATGAAGCGTTTTTATGAACAATCAAATGCAGCAGTCAAAAGATTTTTCCTGCTTTCAGTTTCAAAATGCTAAGACTTCCCAGCTGCATTGTGAACAAAGGACAAAAAAGAACAGAGTATGCAGGGGAAAACATGAGATGGCCTGAGCTTTGCAGACTGCTGCTCATTAGCCCCAGGCCAGGGCTGGTCACCCAGCTGCTCCTGCCTCTGTTCCTTCCCTTTTCAAGTAGGGATGGTAAGGTGGGATCTGCCTCACCTGGCCCTGCCTGCTTCGGAGGGTTACTGAGGTGGGGGGGGGGGGGGTGCTGCTATACCATAGCAGGTGTAAACATTTTGAACACTTCAAGTGGATGTCGTTGTTGTTACTGTGTGATCTCAGTCAATGACTGTCAATTGATATCTGTCAATATCTAAGATCTGTCAGTACCTGTGAATATTGTTGGTATCTTTGTAGAGGTTTCATTTTTATTGCTAACTTTTAACTTACAAAGTTACACATGAATTAAGCTAATTATATAAAGCTCACATATATACAAGGCAAGAAATAAAGGCTTTTCTTCATCTCAACTCTCCCCATCCCTCTCCCTTCTCAGAGGTAACCACAGTTGCACTTGATGTATATTTGAGTATTCTTCCAGATCAGTTCTATACTTTTTCTTGTTGTTGTTGATTAAGAGATAGAAGCTTGTTCTGTTGGCCAGGCTGGAGTGCGGTGGCATAATCATAGCTCACTGCAGTTTTGACCTCTTGGAATTAAACAATCCTCCTACCTCAGCCTCTTGAGTAGCTAGGACTACAGACTGCACCATCACACCCAATTAACATTTTTAAATTATTTTTTGTAGAGGGGGATCTTATTATGTTGCTTAGGCTGGTCTTGAACTCTGGGATTCGGGTGATGCTCCTGCCTCAGTCTCCCAAGTGCTTACAGGAATGAGCCAGGGTGCCCATCAGAGTTCTGTACTTTTAAAATACATACAAACACAGATACATACAGTTTTTACATAAATGGTATGTGTCAATATGGATTTTCATAAAATTTATAGTTTTGTCAGAAGTCAATGAAATATTTTGCAAAGAATTTGCCAAATTAAAGTACTGGCTAAAGGCTTTAGACCTTAACTGCAGATAGTCCTTGCAAATCTCATGAGTATACATTGTTTTCCTCTGGTTTATTACTTATTTTGGAACATGTTTTATTTTGCTGTATGGAATGCATCTTCGTAAAGGTTCTTTAAAACCTTCAGATGAAAGATTGAAACACACAAATATAAACTTACTGTGTGTTGGTTGTTTTGTCTCCCCTTCTCTTCCCTTGATTACTTTGTATTTTCTAAGCAAAACTTTCAAGCTGACAGCAACAAGCAACTTCTTCCTTCCGCTGCCTTTAATATTTTTCTGGGTCATTTGAAGTTCGTAGAGTGACTTTTACCTCAGATAACCCCCTTCTCACACACACGCCGAAATCCACCTTTGAATTCCTCTCATATTCTTTAGTTACCTCAGAGAAACCTTTGCTTTTCAGCCCTTCCCCAACTCACTCGCTTGGCTAAAAAGCATGGCCCCCTTTGACTTGTGCTAGTGATAAATCTGTATCAATAACACATCTATTTGTTAATTTACTCATTCTATCAATAATTCCAGAATGCCTACTGTGTGCAAGGCTTAACAGACCCCTGGGTTATGTCAAGGGGCCTGGCCCAGTTTAGGGGGTCATGGAAACATTCTCCGAGGAATTGTGGACTTGAACTGAGATCTAGGGAGGAAGAGAAGAAGAGGAGGTAATTAGTTAAATTGCGTGTGTGTGTGTGTGTGTGTGTGTGTGTGTAGGGAATAGAGGTGGGGGAACATTCCAGGCAGGGACTGAGCATACCCGGTGGTCCTGAAGTGGAGAGAAACTTAGGGCTTTCAGGGAACCAAAAGGACACTGTGTTCTGACCATGGGGAGGGGAGCAGCGGGGATGATGGTGAGAAATTAGGCTGAGGAGACAGGCGGGGTCACGTATCACAGATTGTGGAACATAGGTCAGTTGTGTTAAGGGTTTTAGCCTCAGTTGTGAGAATGAAAAGGCATCAATAGATTTTAAGCAGGAGCGTGTGTGCCTGCATGTCAGTGTGTGTGCATCTGTGCATGTGTGCGTAGGTGTGTGAGAGACAGCTGGTCAGATTTGCATTTTAAAACAATAATTATGACAGTGTAGAAATCAGGTTGGAGGAGTGCAAATGTGGATGCAGGGAGACCAATTTGAAAAGATTCAAGTAAACATAGACAGTAAATTATGAGGGTTAACGGCCTCTGGTGATCTTAAATCTATCCAGATATGTCCTTTAAAATCTTCAGAAATGCCCACATATCAACTCATGCTGTGATAATTAAATACTTTTAAGTATTTTAAGATAAAAATGTGAAGAATCTATTGCTCAATTTACGATCATTCATATTACAACAACATTGCCTACTATTTTCAATATAAACCTCTGGGTGAGGGGGTCTTGCCATTGCATGTCCTTGCCGGGGAAATGGGGGCTGGGAGGGGGAGGGTTGCAGTGAGGCAAGGCAGGGTGCTAGGGGCAGGAGGTTTTTCTATGAGCACCTGGAGGCCCTCAGGGTGGGCTTACCTGGGTGTACTTACCACAGTTTAGGTCAGGAGCCCCAAAACTTGATTCATCACCTTCCTGTCCCTACTGCCCTAGATTTCCCCAATTTTATTTGAAATAATTTACTCATAATTCAGATTTTGACATGGTCATACTTGTCAATAAATATGCTTGATTCATTTTTTTGAGGAGGCAATAAAAAAAACTATGCAATATGACCGAGAATTCCCAGAGAATCATATGCAATATGACCGAGAATTCCACACTATTTTGAAGTGAAAGCGGCATATGGAAATCAGGAGCATATTTCATTTTTGTCCTCAACTAAAGGCTTAACAGACTATTAACTATAATGGAGATGAATGAGCTCTTGCAAACAAGAATCAACAATTGCCATTTAAGTTTTGTTTTTGAGAAATAATTCTGATTCAATCAAAACATTAAAATATTTTAAGATAAATTCTGCTGAAGAACATTGAGAGGGATGCTGTCCAGGTAATAGAGTTAAAACAAATCTTCACCGATTTTGTTTCACAAGATGAAACAAAAATTATTTTATTTCATTTTTTAATCATGTATTTATATTTTTCAGCCCCCAATTTTGTTTCCCTTACTGTAGTATTTCTAGGCTTTTCTTTCCAGAATGCTTGAATAATTTGTGATGGATTCTATGAAGAAATAGATTTCAAAAACAAGGAAAAGATTTTAGATTGGAAACTAAAGATCTGCTTGGAAACTCATCTTCTACTCAGGTTGGAGACTGATAAGGAAAAGTGAAAATATTGAGGGAGGCAAAGCATGAAGAGAAACAATACAGTATGGATAAGCAACGAACGATTTTGTTTACTGGAGAAAATGCAGAATTTTGTGTTTTCCATAGATGTGGTCAACTGAGAATAACCCCTTCCTTGTCTTCCAAGCCACAAAGATGTGGGCTTTCCCAGTCCTAATGTGGAGAAAAAAATTAGGTTGAAGATATATGTACAAAGTTCATACACTGGGTTTCTCACCAAAACATGGAACAGAAATGGGAGACAACAAGGTAGACAGCGTTGGCTCTGGAGTCATCCAAACCTGCGTTGACTACTAGTTACAGTGTTTTGTCCTTCAAAATTCCTTAGGCTTTTGTTTCCTCATTTGTAAAATGAGATGACTTTGCAGGACAATGGTGAGAAAATACATATGTGTGGGAAGATACTCTATCAATGTAAGTGTACAAATATCTATATAAAAATATCTCTATATACAGATAGCTATATTTATCTCCATATCTATATTTATATCACATAGTAAGCACTCAATGGCTAGATCTGTTCGTTATTATTATTGTCTCGAGGTAAGATTGGCTTAGAGTTGTGGTGGTAGGCTAATAATCCCCCAAAGATGTTTGCATCCTAAAGCTTGGAACCTGTGAATCTTGCCTCATATGACAAAAGAGGCTCTGCAGATGTGATCAGATTGAAGATCTTGAGATGGGGAGATTATACTGAATTATCTGAGTAGATTCAATCCAACCCAGGGGTCCTTATAAGCAGGATGCAGAGGGAGTCAGAATCAGACAGGAGAAGGTGTGATGACAGAAAAGAGGGACAGAGAGAAAGAGATTTGAGGTTGCTGGCTCTGAAGATGGAGGAAGGGGCTATGAATCTGTTGGAGCTCCCCCTACGACTACTTCTCTCTGGGGGTTCATCTGCTGAGAGTCCCAATCGCAATCTTACAGGAGCTGGAGCTTTGCAGGGAGACCCTGAAGGCACCCAGAAGAAGGCTCCCAGTGCTGTCTTTGGAGACTGGTAGGCAGGTGTCTTGTCCTCTCTATCACCAGCAAGTAAACTGCAACTGGCCCTGCACCTCCTTTTGAGATGACTTCGGATTTGATGGGAGCTCAGGGAGCCAAGGAAGGCAAAGAGAAGCAGGAGCCCAGCCACACACATTGCAAGTGGTGGATTGCTGGCTGTGGTTTTCCTGGAAGGCTCATAAATGGCTTTTTAGAACATTCTTTGTTGGGGCCCTACATTCTTTGGCAGGGCTATCGTGACTTAAGGGGTGTGGCCAGCAAGCCACATCCTCTAGGGTGTTTTGTGGGCTGCTCTGCAGCATGGCATAGGGAACCTGGCTTGAGAGACCTGCTTCTCTCTAAATGTATTACTCAGGAAGTGTTTGGCCTTTTCCTGCTTATTCTGGTTGAAAACGTATCTCCAGTTTCCCACTGTGAAAAGGACTTTGTCCTAAAGTTTTGGGGAACTGTTATTTAGAGTCCCTACACCTGCTAAGATATCTCCCCAAGTCCCAAAGGCCAAAAATAGAAGGCAACATTCTACCCCAAGCAATGATTCAGCCGCTATGGTCAGAGAAGTGGTCATTACCCTGGTGTGTAACATCTTGCTCACTCTTCTGTGCTCCCAAATAGTGCCATGGTCTATAGATGCATTAAAGTACTTGTTCCAACATTTAGAAATTTTGCTTTCCCCATCCATTAGAATTCATGCAGTCTTCAGGGCTAGGATCACATCTTACGGAGCTTGGTATTTCCAGTGATTAGCATGGTGCTGGTCACATAAGTTATTAATAAATATTTCTTAGGTGAGCAAACTTTACCTCTGTAGTAATTTGTGTAGCTGCTGTCCACCAGATATAGTTGCTTTTCTAAAAACTGAGGTATAATTTACATACAATCTGCCAGAAAGTGTTAAGTATTCAGTTCAATTATTTTGACAGTTGAATACATCATGACAATTGACTACACAAAACAAGAGGCAACCACTGTTCGTGTGTTTTTTTAACCAGAAATTAATTTTGCCTAGTTTTGGACTTTACAGAATTGGATTATATATTAATATACTTTTCACGTAGCTTCTTTCATTTAGCATAACTGGAAGTGTCAAGTTTTATTCATACTTCATATTATCAGTAATTTTTTTTTCTTTTTTTTTTGAGACGGAGTTTCCCTCTCGTTGCCCAGGCTGAAGTGCAATGGTGTGATCTTGGCTCACTGCAACCTCTGCCTCCTGGGTTCAAGTGATTCTCCTGCCTCAGCCTCCCGAGTAGCTGGGATTACAGGCATGTGCCACCACATCCAGTTAATTTTGTATTTTTAGTAGAGATATGGTTTCTCCATGTTGGTCAGGCTGGTCTCGGACTCCCAATCTCTGGTGATCTGCCTGCCTTGACCTCCCAAAATACTGGGATTACAGGTGTGAGCCATTGCACCTGGCCAGTAATTTTTTCTTTTTCTTTTCGACTAATCTATATCTATTGACTAATACATATCTATTTCTTGTTGACTAATATTTATTTTGTGAGTATGCCAGAGTGTGTTCATCCACCTTCATACTGATGAACATTTGGGCTGTTTCCAGTTTGGGCTGTTATGGAAAAGCTTCTCTTAGTGTTCTCGTACAGTTCTTTTTGTGGACATATGTTTACATTTATTTTGAGAAATAATGAGGATGGAATTGCTGGTTGTAGGATAGATGGAGAAGTTAACTTCATAAAAATCTGACAAACTATTTTCCTAAGTTGTTGTACCATTTGCATTCCTACCAACAATGTTGGAGAGTTCCATTTTCTACATCCACATCAACTTTTGGTATTGTCTTACCTTTATATCAGAGCCATTTTAATAGGTTTAAAAAGACATTGCATTATGGTTTTAATTTGCCTGTTAGGGATGACTAATGATGTTGAAAACACTTTCATGTGCTTATTGGCTCTACTTATATAGTAGTACCCACTTCTCCCTGGGGGATTCATTCTAAGAACCCCAGTGGCTACCTGAAACCAAGGATATTACTGAACTCTCTATATGCTGTTTTCTTTTTTTTTAATCTGATAACTAAGGCAGCTACTGACTAATGGGTGTAGCATAGACTGTGGATATGCTGACAAAGGGACGATTTAGGTCCTTGGTGGAACAGAGCAGGATGGCTCCAGATTTCATCATGCTACTCAGAACAGCGGACAATTTTAAAGTATGAATTGCTTATTTCTGACATTTTCCATTTAGTATTTTCTGACTGTGGTTTACCGTAGATAACTGAAACTGGAAAGTGAAACTAAGGATAAAGGGAAGGACTATTGTATGTGTCTCGTTTTGTGAAATGACAGCTTCAATCTTTCGCCCATTAAAAAAATTAGATTCTTATTATTGATTTGAAGGAGTTTTTATACACAACGGATACACACCCTTTGTCAGATACATATACTGATTTGCACATTCATTTTATTAAAGGTATCTTTTGGTATGCAGAAATTTTTATTTTAATGAAAACCAGTTATCATTTTTCATAGTTAGTGCTTTTTGTGTTCTAAGAAATATTTGCCTCCCCCAAGGTTGTAAAGTTACTCTTTTGTGCTTTCTACTAGAAACTTTATTATTCTAGGTTATATTTCGTTCTATGTTCATCTCAAACTATTTTATTGCACGGAGTATGATAGGAGTCAAGTTTTTTGTTTGTTTTTTATATGGCCATCCAGTTGTTCCCATACCACTTGTTAACAAGTCTTTTTTTCTTCATGAAATCACGTTGTCACATTCAGTTAAAAATCAACTGATTCTAATCTTGATGTGAACCTAAAACTACTCTAATAAAGCACTTAAATAAATTAGCTCTATACATTTGAGTCTATTTCTGAATTCTGGTCTCTTGATGTATTTGCCTATCTTTATGTCAATACTACAATGCAGTGATTACTCTAGCATATTCAGTTTTAGAACCAGATACTATAAATCTTCCAGCTTTAATTTTTTCAAGATTGCTTTGGCATTTTCATATCAGTTTAAGGCACAGCTTGTAAATTTCTCTACAAAGTGCTGCTGACATTTTGATGATTGTATTAAATTCATAAATAAATCTGAGGAAAATAAAAATCTTAACAGCATTGAGTCTTCCACTTCGGAAACATTGAATGTCTCTCCCTTTTGTCTGGGTTTCTCTCATTTCTCACAGCAATGTTTAGCCGTCTTTTACTGTAGAGAAATTGTACATCTATCTTAGATTCTTCCTAAGTATTTGATATTTTTTGATACTATTGCATATGATATTTTTTACATTATGTTTTCTAATTGTTTACTGCTACTATATAGAAATAGAATTGATTTTTATATATTGAACTTGGTAAATTCACTACTTAGTTCTTATAATTATTTTGTATCTGTAGTTTCCTATATAAACAATTCTGTCATCTGCAAAGAATGACAGTTTTACTTTTCTCTTTATATGAATTTACTTCTTTCTTTCCTTTACCTGCAAGCCTTTTATTTCTTTTTCTCATCTTATTGCATTGGCTAGAACTGCCAGTTAAATGTTAAGTAGAAATGATGTAAGTCAAAGTCCTTGCTTTCTTCTTGATGTTAAAAGGAAAATCATTATTGTATTAGCTGTAGGTTTTAAGAGATCCTTTTTAGCAGTTTGAAGAAGTTATTTTCTATTTCTAATTTGCTCAAGTTTTTTAAATCACGAATTGAGGTTGACTTTTGTCAAAGGCTTTTGTATGCATCTCCTGAGATCATCATATAGTTTCCCTCTATTCTTTAATTTCATTGACTAATTTTCAGATGTGAAACCAATCTACATTTCTTGAAAAATCCCCACTTGGTCATGATGTGTATTTTGGAAATATATTAGTGGATTAGTTTTGCTAATATTTTGTTGTGGATTTTTCAGCTGTACTCATAAGGAATATTGGTCTGGAATTTTCTTTTATTATATTGTCATTGTCATATGTGGCATTGGCAGTATGCTGGCTTCATTGGAATTATTCCCTCCTTCTTTATTTTTGAGTAAATTTGCGTTGAGTTGCAATTGGCTAGATTATACCAATAAGTTGGTATTATTTTTTCCCTAAATGATAATAGATTTCATTGATAAAGTCACCTGGATCTCGTTTTCTTTATACAAATATTTTTGATAATAAATCCAATTACTTGAATTGACATATGAATATTTATTTATTATATTTCTGTTATGTATTTTGATAAGTTGTGCTTTAAAAATTATTTTTCTTTTTCATCTAAATTGTTTAATTTATTGACTTAAAGTTGTCCATAATATTTCCTTGGTATCTTTTTCATAATTATAGGGTCTGTGGAGATGCCCCCTCTTTTTTCATTTCTAATGCTGGTAATGGGATTTTCTGTGTTTCACTTGATTAGTCTTGCCCTGGGTTTCATTAATCTTTTTTTTTTTTAAACACACTTTTAACATTGTCGATGTACTCTTTTTGTCAATTTTCTGTTTTATTAATTGACATTCTTACCATCATTATTTTTCATTCTTATACTTTGGGTTCTAGTTGCTATTTTGCTAGCTTCTTCATGTGAAGGCTTAGATCATTGATTCTATACCTCCGTTTTTAAAAAAATAATCAAATGCTATACATTTCTCTCTAAGTACTTCTTTAGCCACATCTCACAAATCTTGATAAGTTGTGTGTTCGTTATCACTCAGTTCAAATGATTTCAAATTTCCTTTGTTATATCTCCTTTGAACATACGTTGTTTACATATATAATATTTAATTTTCAAATATTTGGGCTTTTTCAGATATCTTATGTTTACTGATTTCCATATTAATGTCATTATGCTCATAAATGTACTCTGTATGCTTTCGATCTTTTTAATTTTAATGAGTCTTATTTTATGGCTCAGCATTTTTTATCTATCTTGGTTAATAGTTAATCTGAAGTTAAAAAGAATGCATATTTAGCTGTTGTTGGGAGTGGTGTTTTGTAAATGGTTGACTAGGTCAAAGTGGTTGATAATGTTAATCAAATATTTTTAAATTATATTCTTTTCTCTACTTTTTAAGTTAGTTACTCAGTAAGTGATATTAAAATGTTTAACCATGATTGTAGATTTGTCTTTCTCTCTCATTAACTCTACTTGGTTTTGCTTCATATATTTTGAAGTTATTTTTTTCTCTCCTTTTTTCCCCATTCATTTATCCTGCTTTTTCTGCTCTCTTTTAGGCGAATCATGTATTTATTCCCATTTAATCTCCTGTACCAACCTTTAAGCTCTCCCTTTTTGTAATACCTCTGTGAGATTTTTTGGAGTTATTTTAGATATTATGCTATGCATATTTAAATCATTTTAATCTACTTTCAATAATATACTACTTCATAATCAATGAAAGATCCTTCTAACTGAATAATTTCATTTAGAGTCCTTCCACCCTTTGCACTATATTAAAAAATATTTAACTTCTACATATGCCATAAATTCCACAATAATTATATTTGCTTCATTCAATAATTTTAAAGAATTACATATGCATGTATCTACATACATGTCTATATCTATTTATGGATATAAATATATATCACTTAAAAAGAAAAGGTTCTTTTACATTTACCCAGGCATTTACCCTGCCTATTGTGCTTCATTCTTTTTAAAAATTATTTCTTGTACAACAAGTATTCTAGAGATAAATCCTCTCAACTTTTGTCTTTCTGAAAACATCTTTTATTTTACTTGAATTTCTAAAGGATGTTTTTATAGAATTCTAGGCTGACAATTTTTTCCTTTCAATACTTTAAAAAAATGCTATTCCAAATTCTTCTGGGTTCCATTTTTTTTCTCTGAGAAGTCAGCCTCCATCTCTATTGCTTTTCCCCTACATGTAATATGTCTTTTCCCTCTGGGTGCTTTTAAGATTTGGTCTTCAGCAATTTGACTGTGATATTCCTAGACTGATTATCTCTGCTCTCACTGCTTTCTTTGCAAACAGCATTTTCTGATGATGTTTCCTGGCCCACTCCATCCAGGAAGGTGGCTAGCAAAGCCTATCTGGGTCTGTGACGTTGAGATACTTGCAGGAATGTTTTCAATTTAATGGAGTTCCTGGTGTTATTGTTCTTGCTTGTTAGTTAGTACAGGAGAAAAGAGCTGGCATTTGTTGGTGAATGTCTTAGTCCCTTTTTTACTGCTATAACAAAATAGCTCAGACTGGGTAATTTGTAGAAAGCATCAAGTCATTGCTCATAGTTATGCACTCTGGAAAGTCCAAGACCAAGGTTCAGTGTCTGATGAGTGTCTGGTCTCTGCTTCCAAGATGTCTCTTTCCTCACACGGTAGAAGAGCAAAGAGGAGCTAGCTAGTTCCCTTGAGCCCTTATATAAGGGCAGTCATTCATTTTTGAGGTAATTGATGTTTTTATAATACAGATTCAAATATGTAACAGGAAACCTGCCACATTTCATTTAATCTAAGATGCTGACGATTGTAAAACCATCATCTTATATACTACTATGAAAGCAAAAAGGTTGTCAACTAATTTACATGTCAACAAATTTCAGATTTAGATGGATATGAGATATTAAAATGTGAAAAAATGATAGTTTATCACTCCTCCAAGTGTGGTCTCTGGACCAGCATCACCAGTATCACCAGGGAGCTTGTTGTTATGCAAATTATCCAGCCTGTCCACCCTAGACCTACTGAATCAGAATCTCTGGTGTAAGACCAAGCAGTCTGGTGTAAGAAGATTTCTGAGTGATTCTGATGCATGATAAAGTTTCAGAACCACTGAAATAGTACATCTTAACCTCTCTGGAATGTGATATTTCAAAAAACTATTTCATAGATGCAGACATTTCCTCAAACATTTATTGAAAAGCTGTTACATACCAGGCACCATGTAGGATGCTGAATACAGAGACACAGTTGAGTAGAACTTAGCTAATGCTAACCAGCAGTTTACAGTCTAGAAGTAGATTTGTAATTAAACACTAAATGATCAGACATGATGTGATGAGTGCTGTGACTGAGGTACCCCCAAAAGATAGGTAAGCTCAGGAGAGGAAGAGTTAACTGCTGAGTTAAATTTGGATGAGGACTTCATGGCAAAGGTGATTTGAAGCTAAGCCTTGAAAGTTATGCAGGATTTTATTTTTTTGGAATACAAATGAATGAGAAATAATATTCCACAGATGACTCTTTCTCCCCAGTGCCCTTCCTCTCATGTGTATTCATGAAAAAGTTAGAAATTAATTAGAAAGATACATGATCAAGAAATAATGGGGACAATGGTTCTGTAAACCTTCTCTTTCGGCTCTCTGGAGATATGTTTCCCACCAGCACCCTGGTGTAAACAGAAATTCTTGTGAGTGCCAGAGAAAAAGGCGAGCCTGAGCTATTATTACTGGTAATACCCAAGAAGGAAATGCTGTTGATAAGAAGTGGACAGTGTCCTAGGACAAACAGTTTTAATGGGAACAGAAAGCAGAGAGAACCAAGAGACTAAAACTTGTTGGTTTTATGCATTTGGGGTCCAAACAGTGGCAACAGAGGCATTGTCCAATTTCACTGTCAAGGAGGGGCTAGGTGTAATCTCATTTACATTGTATCCCCCAATTTTCTGGACACATGAAATTTAGAAGCATAGAACATCTGTGCTTAAAAGATAAGGTTAAACTAACAAAGCAAAGGAAAATGGCATTTTTTTAAAGACCCCAGCAGCAGCATAATGGCCAATTTGGACTATGTTTCATTCTCTAATTCTTTAAATTGATTTCAGCTGCACAGGACTGTGTCACCACGTGTTTGTGCTGCTCACACCTTTATGTAGGTGAGGTGCAGCCTTGTGTTTATTGGAAAAGGCAAATATACCCCATGCAACTGCTTACCCAAGAAGTGTTTCAACCACTTCTCATCTAATGTGGGTACTGCAAAAGGTGTCAGGAGCTAAAGCGCTTCCTAAAGGTTCCAAGAACGTCACACACCCAGGCTTGTTTCCAACTCCTGAATTTTGGAGACAAAGGGAAAGCAAAGCTCTGACAAAAGGGAACGGAGTGATCCTTGCTATGTCTTCTGGATGCTTATCTTAGCCACAGACACTTTTGCTTTTCTGTTTTGATTGGACATTAGCCCCCAACTCTCCACCTCTCATCTCCCTCTGCCAAGAAGATGGACTTAAGTAATGTATTCTTTACTTGATAGGGATAGGATACAAAATGCAAGGTAAGGTCTTATTGACTGCGGACATTTTGGAAGAGCAACCTCATCATCCCCCTCTTGATAAATCCTTTTGGAACACCTTTGTGATATGGATAGACTCTCCTACCCACTGTTCTACCACCTGGGAAAAGGAATCCTTATGTGAAATGGGAGACCACGATGGACACAAAGAAGTACCCGCAGCTAACTAAGCACAGAGCCTTCTCGTCTGAAGCAAGATCATGTTTTGAAAAGTCAGGGATTCTGTTTTTCTTCTTGTGTCCTTCTCAATTTACCTTGTTCTCCAAAAGCTTATTTAACATGCCACTTGATGTTTTTGAAGTGTATGTGATATAGCTTATGAAGATTACAATTGCAGGCTCTCACATTATTCATTTCTGCCTGTTAAAAATGAAGTGGCTAAGAGAACATCAGATTTCAACATGGTCACACTATTTATACCCTGCACGGGAAGTGGAAGCAAGGAGGGATTTGCAACCTTAGTTTTGGATATTCAGGGAAAAGTATTCATTGAAAAAATAATACCTCAGCCAAATTGAGTTCATTGCTTTTTGCCATGATATTTTACAATAAAGAACTCAAACGTCTGTTAAGCAAGGCATTATTAACAAATAGTATCTTAATTAAAAACTAGACTTGGGCCTTGCGAGTCTTCTGCAGATATCCACAAGGATCATGCAGGAGGCTTGTATGAATTGATTGAGAACCCAGGATTTGTAATCAGATAGGTTTGGGTTTGAATCCCAGCTTTTTCATTTACCTGTGATTTGGAAAAGTTGCTTCAGTTCATCTGTGAAATGGAGATCATGATATCTATCTTATAGAGCTGTTAGAGTTCTTCTTGAGGTACAAATATATTAATGTTTCTAAGTGTAGTACCTAGTCATGTGGTACATTCTCAGCGAATGGTATTAAAACAAGGTAGCTCATATGTACATCATGGGCTCTACAATCCCTTAAGAACAGAAGACCTTTTTTTCCCAATTAGCAGAGAATAGGCCCCGAAACCATCCTCCATAGGAGGCTTATGAAAGGGAAATGTGTGGGAGAGGTGAGCTGGAGAGGAAAAAGAGCAGACAGCACGAGGCATTCTCTGAGTGCTCCAGCACAGCTGGCCAGAGGAGGTCTTTCTCTGTAAGGATGATGCAGGAAGTCCGGGCAAAGTAGGCCACCAGTGACACCAGATGGGCTTTGCATCACCATGGCATTCACCAACCAACCACTCTCTGTCACAAATCCCTGCTTGTGGTGAAAGTGATGTTAATGGGATGTCTTATAGAGAAAGTCTTAAGCAAATGATGCCTTAGGAAAACCAAAAAGCACATTGAACAGTGGATCACTGTGACCAGGAGGTGAGGGGATGATGCCATTTGCTTGTAAAGTAACAATGAATACAAACTTTCCAAACCACTCATCTGTTTTGCATGTGTAAAACTGGCATCTGAGCATGTCATTTGGCAAAAAATCACATGGCATTAACATTTTCATATGGATGATGAAAGTATATAAAAAGCAGTTGCAACACGGGAAGTTGATGTTGGCTTTGGCCAGCAGACTGTTAATCATTCATTACAAGAGTGACAGCTCTGCTGAGGATGGTGCCCACTGTGCCCTTATTTCCCACTCTCAATGAGGACGTCATCATCATTCATTTCTCTGCCCACAGAAGCGGCATTCAGATCACATATATCCTTTAAAAATCACAAAACTTGCCATGTCCTTGATTCACCTTGTTCTTTAGCACCACACCAGATCACTGAGATCTCTGAGCCAATGCATTTTTTTTCTTTTCAGGCAAAAGCCTGCAGTCGAGGATGCAAGCAAATACACAGAAATAAACCAACCACATGCCTCCTTTGGGAATCTGATTTGGCCTATGAGTTTGGGCCCTAAAATAACTAGCTGCTTAATTATGCATCTAAACTTAGTCTGTGAATTTGCATGTGTAAGTAATCAGAGAAGTATTTGGATAGAAATGTGTTTCATTTCCTGTGTTTGCTCTAAAATCAAATTACTGAGTAGCAGATAGGACTGTGAAGAAGTATCTTTTTGAAATGTGTTCTAGAGCCCCACCACTGTAGCCTGGGATCCTGTGGGATCTCATGACCCTCTTAGGGTAGATATCATGAGAACTCTTTGGGGAGGCTACCAATGGCAATCAAGGACAAAAGCTGAAGTAGATAAAGTGACTTATGATGTGGGTCTCTTCTCCCTCACTTTCCACCCCAACAAAGACCAGTCTCATTCATATTAATTTTGTTCTCATTTTGGTAACCATAGTAAGAATGCTGAGAACGCACATGGGAGGGGCATTATGAAGGACCAGAAACAGAGCCTGGTAGAATACTACCTGCTTCCAATTCATTCACTCACTCATTCAAATATTTTCAAGTACCTATTGTATACCATATTGGAAATACAAAGATGAAAAAACATATCCTCTGTTTTTAAAAAGGTAATAGCCTAAAGGAGGCTTTATGCAGATGATGACAATACACTGTGATAGGCACTGTTAGTGTAGGTGGGAAAGACTGAGTGATTGTGTAGTAAGTACTACTATTACATATCCACCTTTTTGTGGCCTCATAGTGGGTGGAATGTACTTCCCTGCCCTTGGTGCTAGAATTGGCCATGTCGCTTGCCTTGATCAGTGAGATACAAGCAGAGACTTGAAATGAGCTTGCTAGGTTGGGCTTGAGTACCTCTTTTTTTTTTTTTTTTTTTGAGACAGTCTCACTCTGTCACCCAGGCTGGAGTGCACTGGTGCAATCTTGGCTCACTGCAACCTCTGCCTCCTCAGGATTCAAGTGATTCTTGTGCCTCAGCCTCCAGAGTAGCTGGGATTATAGGCATGCACCACCATGCACAGCTGATTTTTGTATTTTTAGCAGAAATGGGGTTTCACCATGTTGGCTAGGCTGAACTCAAACTCATGACCTCAAGTGATCCACCCTCCTCAGCCTCCCAAAGTACTGAGATTATAGGCATGAGCCACTGTGCCCTACCAAGTCCTTGAACTTGTGCATCTCCACCAGTGGAGTAAGGGCTATCCCAGGCAACCTGCATATGGATGAATGATAAATAATGGTTCTAGTTGTATTACACTGAGATTTCGTGACTGTTTATTTGTGCAGCAAGATTTGACTGGATACACTAGGACTGGTGCAGGCAAATCTATGAGGAGCTCCAAACTCAGGCTCGAAGGTGTTGATGAGGCTCCTGAGAAATGGTAATGACTAAGCGGAGACCTGAAAGATAAGAGATCTACATGAGCACATTTAGGTTTGGAGAGGGCTGGTTATAGAGTACAGAAAGAAGGGCAGACAGAAGGAACGGAAGTAAGAGAAGAGAGAGCATGGCTTGTTCTCTGAGCTACAAGTAGTGCAACTTGGCTGGAGAAGGTAGAAAAGCCAACCTTACATGTGGCCACCAACCTGAAGAAAGAGGAAGGCTGGAATCTGGCAGTGTATTCAAGGTTGCTCTCACTGGACATTGGCCCTTGACTGATGTAATATCTCTGAGAATTTATTTGACAGGAGTTTCTTATAGATAAAAGTTACTCAAAGGAAAGCTTTGTGTCATTTTGACTTGTATTCATTTCCTATTACGCATTTTGAAAGTTGGAGTCAAGTTGACAAGGATCTGGTCAAAGACTAAAATCCAATGTGTATAATACATATAATCCTGGAATATGGTATACATGAGACTATACTATGGTCTTTACGGTATTCAAACTCTATTTTGGGGCCATACCTTCATATTTATCAGATGGCTATTCTTAAGCCATGTATTGTTTGTTTTCAGGATACATATTCCAGAATAATAGAATTTCAGAATTGATAAGGGCTTTAGGTCTTCTAGTGTAACCTTCACGGATGGCACCAGAGAGGAGAAGTGAGTAGCTAGAGACCAGACAGCAAATTCTTGGCAGGGCTGGAATGGTGAGGTTTTTCACTTTAGTGTGTTGCCTTCCCTCCTTCCCTTCCTCTCTCTTCCTTTTCCACTATGCTGGCTGTTATCTGGAATATTTTTGGTTTTGTTTCTTTTCATGCTAGAAGATGACATTTTTTCCTACCAAAGTAGAGCCATAATTGAGCCAAGCACCTGCCTCTTATGGGAAAGCACCATCCATTGAGAGCCCAGACTAACACACAGACACAGACACAAACACACACATACACACACACACCCCACCTCCACCACCACCACCGCTACCACCACCACCACCACTACCAGCCCTGTCTCTTTTCTGTTTGTCACTGAACCCAGTATTCTAAATATTATTAAATATTTTTCACTTCTTTTATTTTCTTTTGGTAAGAAGGGCCTTAAATATAATAACCCCTATTGATTTGAAAGAAAGGGGATTTTAACTGGGTTCTAATGACCCAACCAATTTCTTTAAATGAAGAATAATGCATTTAGCTGTCCAGGATTTGTCATTTTCTTTGACTAACGCAATGTTAGAGAAACATTATAGACTTAGCAGGATTAGATCACCTCACATATGTTTCTGTACTGTACCTGAAACCTACATCATATTAAATAGTAATAATAAGGACCATTTCCACCTATAACTCATACTGAAAATTGACTTAGTCATGACATATAAGCATACTATTAACACATAATTAAATATATATGCTTTTTCCTTTTTTTTTGGTTTGGAAGAATTTTAACTTCATGTGACATATACTTTTCTAAAATTTGACTGACACTTTGACTATATACTCCTTTATTGAGACTTATAAACTCAAAATTCAGATTTCTTTTATTTTGACATATACAACATTGTCAAGATCATCTTAAATGCCCAGTGATTTTACTACATACCATTGAGTCAATAATTAAACAGAGAAACCATTTAATCATTTGCCAAGATTTTTACCTGTAAACATGTCTCAGAGTTAGAAGTTATCCAGATCAAATACTGGGAAATGAAAATTAATGACCAGAAAAATGACCGGCTTTGCCTTTGGCATTTCCCTTGGATAACAGTTGGCTTCGAGGCAGTTTGTAATCGGGATTCTAGTCCCTGCTTTGCCACAGTTAGACATGTGACCTCAGGCAAATCACATAAGTCTCTGTGGTCTTCAGCCTCCTCATTCATCAAATTAGAGGGTTGAGCCAAGTAAGAATTTCTGCCTCTATGTTTAGCACTTAAAGTTATTATCCAGAGAGTGGTTGGTTGTCATTTATTCTCCAGATTCACCTAGATGAGAACCATTATGAAGGAGGCTGAAATGGCAGCAAGGAATGCAAGGTTGAATTTGAATAACTTTACCATAAAGAGAAATATTAACTGTAGGATTGGATTATGCTGTTAATCTGACTGCTCTTAGGAGTCCTTAAAATTAATCAATAATATATACAACCTGGCTTTCTATATATTTTTTGCATATAGAACTACCTGGGCCTAGCATCAGTTAAAAAGAATGGTAGACTCTCCTAGAAACAGGGCCAATTTTACCATAAGTGACTATTTTATCCAGTATTTTTTAGGACTCTTAGACTACTAGTAACCACAGCCAAGTTAAGTCAGTTTGAACAACAGTGGTGTTAAGGACAGAGGCATTTTATGAAACCCAAGAACAGAAATGCAGCTGGACCTCAGGAGAGGTTTGCAGCTAGGAGGAGAAAAGTTGTCAGGAGCATTGGTGGGGCCTTCTCTCTATCTCTTACTGCTACTTCTCTCTGATTATTGCTTATATTCTTTCCCCTCTGCAGAATATGCAACTGCAGGTAGAAGATCCTCCTTACCCAACCACCACCCAACACATACACACAACCTGCTCCAGCTGACTAAAATTTGGGAAACAGCCTGCATTAATTTGAAGTTTTTCAATACAAATTCCAAATTCCTAAAAGAAATAATCTGATGGCTCTGATTGGCTCAGTATAGTCAAGGGTTTAGCCCTGGTTCAACCAACTGCAGCGGAGGAGGTAGGGTCCTCTGTTCCAGAGTGGGCTATTGAGCAACGATCCTTCACTGGACACCTCCAGGGGGTACTACTCATATTTTGTTGCATATGCATGATGCCCAGTGGAGTTGTGCAATGGGAGGTCCTACTGTTGTCTGGAGATAGTTTTCAGGTAAGGGGGACTGTTGTCAGCTATAGCCAAAAGGCGTTTACTGTATCTAATTGTAGTTGCTAGAAAGTCAACCCTTTTTTCATTACAACTCCTTCCCACTTAGCAGAACTTAGCAGCCATGTTTCCTCCACTCAGGGCCTGAAATTCCACCAACCTATGAAACTTAAAAGACCTGTCTCCTTCTTTACAGTGCTGCATCTTTGTGTCTGAGATGAACATCTAATGATAGAAGAGGTAATGGATCTCCCATGTTTCCCTTCCTGAAAGCCACTCTGATAGCTCTCAAGGCATCTGTATGAGACGCTTCCCTCTTCCTCTTCATTTAGAGGGAAGGATTCCAAGTGAGTGATCTACTGAGGGGCTGTCTTCTAGAATTTCAGGATTTTCTTGGCTCCATCTCCATAGGCAGCCCCAAACTCAACCTGCACTGAGAAGAGACAGTCTTCACAGCAAAACTGAGCCACATGTGTCCTCTCCAAAACACACAGCTCTGCTGGATGTGAACCAGCATTACACACTTTTATTTTCTTTGATTCAGAACTTTTTCATGCAGATTTATGAACACTAGATGTGGAGATCAATTTAGCCCTAATTCTGCCTTATTTTACTTGGCCACGCTGGGTACCAAGTCTTGACTCAAGTGGCTACACTTAAGATAGCAAATCTTTGAAAAGCTGAGCTGCTTTTGTTTGGTGCTTGGCATCTGGTGCATGTAAAATGGCTTGGATCTGATATTTCCTTTCCCTCTAAAGTAAGAGCACATCTCTTGAAAAGGTTTGATACAGTCCTGCCAAAGAAGGAAGCAGGAAACTCAAGCCAGGTTGGAGTTTCATGAGCCATGGAAAACTGGCTAAATTCACCATGAAAATAATTTGGAAACATGAAGAGTACAGAGCAGCCTCTTTCTAGCCCAGTTCTTCATTCTAGTCTCAGGAATACTATGTGTTAATGCATATTTGCTGAAATATGACAATTTAAATGTTATTAATTCATAAGACCCTAGATCAGAATTGTGATCATCTGAACAAATATCATGAAGTTGAACTTTGAAAAATAATGTTTGTAGTGGAATTAATGATACAAACAAATGGCCTGAGACTGAACTCTTAAGTGATCAGCAAGGTAACTTGCATATGATGAATGTACACATTTTGAATGATGCTGTGCTTACATAAACTAAGTCTAATGTGTCAAAAAAGCAATTACATTTAGAGTATTCCATTATACAGAATTTCATTCATTCAAACAGTTGCCCCACCCCTTAATCTGAATTAGTGAGGCTTACTTGTACATAAAATACAGGGAAGAAGTTTTAGTCTCAGCCTCCAAAACCAGTTCACTCTGGTGCTTTCAAGCTCCTGAAAGTTTCCACATGTGCACAAGCAGCAGTCCTTTGCAAAATTCGGAACTGTTAGTTTAGATTCAGTGAATCAGCTATGGTTCTTAGTTTCCTTCAGTCATTCCTACATTCTTCCCACTTTCCAAAGGTTCCTGTATTTTTCTAGTACATATATTTTAAGTGAGTTTTTCTGTTTGTTTGATTTTCTGTTTTTAAAGGTTAAATTTAGAAGGTCTCATACACAAACATGAATAAAAGTGATGGAGAAAAGATCTAATGGCATGCAACATGAGAGTGTTAATCACCATGAGAATGCTTGGTATGTGCCAAAAAGCTGTGCTCAATGCCAGTGATATAAAGATGAATATGGTCCCAGAAAAAAAAAGACATGTAAGATTGTAGAAGATTGTAATGAAAAAAAAAAAGCAGGATTTTAGTACTAAGGAGGATGAAGATGGAAGTTAAGGAAGGTTCAGCGAGGAAGTAACAATTGAGCTGTGTCCTCAAGATTGGGTAGAAGTTGTTTAGGATGGGAGGATCAGAAAGGTAGTCCCATTAAGGGACGCCAAAACCCTGGTGTATCAGAGGCTCATCAAGGGATTCCGAAAGCTTGGAGCAGAAGTTACCAAGAGAAATGACAGATGTGGCTTTCCACGGAGGAAGACCTTCTATGCCATTATAAGGAATTAGGGTTTTATCTTGTAGCCAGTGGTTTGTAGCTTTAATTGTTTGGTTTTGATCAACGTGCTTTCTTTTCAATGAAATCTTTCAATCAAGTCCTCAAATGTAAAAGAGATGGATGCAGAGCAGATTCTCAGAAGTTGAAAGAGGGAGCTTGGGATTCAATCTTCTCAACCCCTAGGGCTCCCCACAGAAGGCCATCTGAAAGCCAAACTGGAAGGAAATGGTCCAGTGCTGTGTGTTTCTGTTTCTGAAAGGTCAACCTGTCAGCACTGTGGAGTTGGGAACAAGGACAGACAGGAAGCAGGGAGACCCACTGGGGCCTGATGCTGGGGCCTGAAGAAAGCATCTCACCATGGGCATGGGCAGGAGGTGTTTCTAAAGCTGGTTGATTGACTGGGGGGAAGAAAAGGGTACATTAGAGATGATTCCAAAGTTTTCTTCTAGATGCTGAAAGGAAGGCAGTGGGTGATATAGTAGCTTCCAAATTTATTTGACAACAAAAATGTGGCTGTTAGATTCTGAGTGGTCTCATTTTAACATAAGACTCTGCAACCAAGTTTGAAATGTGCTGAATTCTCATGAAGAAAGGAGATGCCATGATTAGGAAGTTGTTTTTAAGATTTTTTCTATTTTTGGATTTGGGAAGCTTTCTCAGAGGCAAGTTTGATACTGAATGAGACCTAACAATTGTTTTAACTATCTCCCTGGGTCCTTGGTTTCATTCCTGATGTTTACTCCATAATAAGTGGGAGACAAAAACTCTAATATCGTCAACCAAATTTGAACTACCTCTTTTTGCCGCAAATGTTTCTTGAGGCATACATAAAAAAGTATAAATTACTATCCTTTAAAAAAAATATGAAAAACTTCAAAATATAGCTTATTACATGGAAGATGTATTGGCAGTTTGAGTTTTACAGCCTCCAAAATAAAGAACTCTGATGGAAAACATTTACTTAACTTTTGTTGGTGAACTCTTGGAATTCATATTCGCAAGGCAGTACGACCATTTGATTTCCAGAAACAGGGGTCTTACTACTCTTGTCTTGTGAAGTGTACCCTTTGAGTTAGACCAAGAAAAGGGGGAGCATGAAGCAGCTTTGTTTCTTCCTTAGAAGGAGCAAGCTTGAAGCCATAAAGACTCTATCTTGGCACTCATGAACGAACTGCTAGCTCTTTTCTAGCCGGAGTGAACGCCAGCACTGGGGTATCCTAGCGTGAACAAGAATGCTATTTTGGTCTTTTGTAAAGCATTATGGAATGCATATTTTAGACCATTTCATCACATCCGCCAGCAACCACAAAACAAACGTTATTTCAGAATGAAGACTATGGATGTAGAAATACTAAGAGCTAAATAAAAAGAAGATTATAGAGAAATTTTTATAATTTAATGAATATACTCACTACCAAAGCTTTGCTTTAAAAAAACAATAAAACCAAATACTTATACACAGTGTTGGGTGTTTGTGCAGTTTGATGAAGACCAGGTGTAGAGGAGGCAGTGAAGAATTCCATTGCTTCTCTCATGGAACCATAGTGGGAGGGGGAGCACAGAACAGTCTATTACGAGTAATACCAAACCATCTTTCTTAATAAAAACATAAAAATAAGGATCCTGTTTATCCAGAAGTCACCTAGAGAATTCAGTAATTTCAAGATAATTAAATTCCTTCCTGAGAATTGAATGCAGGTTTCACTTTTCTCTGGAGAATATGGCCATTTTCAAAGAGACAATTAAAATGCTTTTAAGTGTGGCAACACAGTCCCTGGAGAGGAAAGGGACTTCACAGTGTGACCCAGGTGGCAGCTGATGCTGCTTCTCTGACCCAGGATATCCTGTGTGTGTGTGCAGACACTTAATCTTTGTGTCTTTCCCTGTACTTTAAGTAGGAAATTTTAGTCAAAACTCTCTAGAGTACTTGCTATTCATGAAATTAAATGCTTGTAGGATTCTATGATTTATACTAGGCATTAAACTTTACTTTCATTCGCAGTCCCATTAGTTTTAATGAGTTAACAACTTTGCTTTACTTAAAGTACACAAATAGAAATACTCCAATGGCAAAGAACATTGGACTAAATTCTCCTGGTCCTGGCGTATTCCTGAAATGTCATGAATAGAGATTCATTCCTTTAGCTTCAATACTGTCCTCTATCTTTTAATTTTAATCTAAATCTGGATTAATTTCAACTTTACTCTGGGAGGAAAGGCACATTAAATCTCTTGTGTGAACTAGTTAATCCTTTTTTAAAAAAATTAGAAAGACTGAAAAAAACAAAACAAGAACGGTGAGGATATAGAGGAATAGCAACTCCTATACAGCAACTCCTACTTTTTTAAACAGTTTGGGGCCAGGTGCCGTGGCTCTCCCTTGTAATCCCAGCACTTTGGGAGGCCTAGGTGGGAGGATCACTTGAGCCCAAGAGTTTGAGACCAACCTGGGCAACGTACGTAGCAAGACCCCATCTCTATTAAAAAAGAAAGAAAGAAAGAAAAGAAAGAAAGAAAGAAAGAAAGAAAGAAAGAAAGAAAGAAAGAAAGAAAGAAAGAAAGAAAAAGAAAATTAGCCAGGTGTGGAGTGCACCTGTAGTCTCTGCTACTTGGGAGGCTGAGGTAGGAGGATTGCTGGAGCCAAGGAGTTTAAGGTTGTAGTGAGCCCTGGCTGTGCCACTATACATCTACCTAGGTGACAGAGTAAGACCTTGTTTAACAAAACAAAAACAGTTCGAGAAATTCCAATCCTGGCCAAGATGGAGTAATAGGGACTGAAATTACCTGCCTGAAACAACCTAAGAAAAATATGATAAATTAGATGAAATTATACCTTTCAAGACAGGGAACATTGATAATGAAAGACAGAGATCCCTGAGGGATAAGAAACTAACAAGGTGAGCCTTACAATTATCCTAGCAATTACCTTGAAAAAGTTTCCAGGTGTATTAGTCCATTTTCACATTGCCATAAAGAATACCTAAGACTGGTTAATTTATCATCAAAAGAGGTTTAATTGACTCAGTTCTGCATGGTCAAGAATGCCTCAGGAAACTTACAATCATGGCAGAAGGCGAAGGGGAAGCAGATCACGTCTTACATGGTGGCAGGAGAGAAAGCACACAGGGGGAAGTGCCAGACACTTATCAAACAACCAGATCTCCTGAGAACCCACTCACTATCAGGAGAACAGCATGGGGGAAACCACCCCCATGATCCAATCACTTCCCACCAGGTCCCTCCCTCGAAATGTAGGGATTACGATTCAAATTACAACTTGAGATGAGATTTGGGTGGGGACACAGCCAAACCCTATTACCAGGCAACATCCTAGGAAGGGGTAGGCCAGGAAGAGTTCAGCAGACTAACTGAATTGAGGAGATAGAGTTGGTAGTCTGGGGAGACTCAAGCTGATAGGGCAGAGTCTTGGAGAGGAGAGAGCTGCACAGAGGGAGAACTGCGGAGATCTCTAGAGGGTCCCTTTCAACTCAGCAGAGCACTGACCAGCACCTGTGTGTGGAGAGACTGCTCAAAGCCAGCTGGGGAAAGAACTGCCTGAAAGGATTAGAAGGAACAGTACTCACACTCACACCAGGCCAGAAGTAATGCCTGTTTCTACCAGCCAGACAGGAAATCTTCACAATTCACAGGATACTGAGTGTATTATTCAGAGGGGTCTTCCTTCCACAGTAGGGAATAATTATCTCTAGACTACATTTTTCTGGCCCTGCCTAACAAATCTTTAAAGCAAGACCTGAAAGGATCAAACTGTTTTTAAACAACTCAACTGTGTCCCAGAACAAAGCCCAAGAATATTTATGGGGAATACAAAAACATCCAGCACCAAACAAGATAAACTCACAATGTCTGGCATCTAATCAAAGTATACTAGTCATGCAAAGAAGCAGGAAAATACAAGAGGAGGAGAAACAGACACCACCTCTTGATGTGAAGAGTGTTGAAGAATTTGAGAACATGTTTTAAAACCACTGCAAACCATCAGTGACAACATTGCTAGGAAGGTAGAAGTTAACCTGATGCGTGACTCAGTAGATTATATACCAAAACACCATCATTTCTTTCCTGTGGATTCTAAACTTTGCTATTTCTTTGATTCAGGGAGGAAAGTGGTTTTGGTTCTTGTCGGTGGTTGCAGAGATGGCCACACATCTTGCAGCCCTGTCCCTCTACCCTAATAATGGGGACTCTTCATTTCCATGTTAGATTTGTGAACCTAGCATGGTTTTTATTTAGCATTATCTTGTTCAGCAGTTGTAATCACACAAGTATCTTAGGGCTCCTCTTGTGGACCCTGGTAGCACGATTTAGGCTTACAACAATTCCAAAGGCTATTTTAGTCCTTTGCGATTTAAAGACAACAGAAACCAGACCCCTGTTCTTAGGAGCTCACCATCCTTCTTTCCAACCATAGCAGGTTCTCAGTTGTTTTAAACTGTACCTGGGATTTTGATATTATTCAGGTATAGTGAGACCAAAATATCAGTAGACAATGGCCATTAAAAAGATACTTTGTAACTTACAGCTCCCAAGAGGAGGCGGCATGCCACACCACAGCGGGCCACACAAGGAAGTACCAGTGTTGGTCTGGAGGCAGAAGGAGCCAGGAGAAAACACAGGCAAAGTGTCGCTTATGGTTTTCAGGGAAAGAAAACCGGCCAGACTGGAAATCTTCACAATTCACAGGGTCCTGGGTAGATTATTCAGAAGCATTTTACCTCCACAGTGGGGAGTCTAATTATCTCTAGACTACATTTCTCTGGCCCTGCTTAACAAATCTTTAAAGCAAGACTTTAAAGAATGGAAAGAATGAATGAAGCAAGGTACACAGCTGAGCAGACCATCTGACCTATAGGAGTGGCTCCTAGTTGTCCCATCTCTCACCCTGAAATAATTAAGGCAGAGCAATATTTCCCTCTTGGAATGTAAGAGCAAGGTAAAGGGGCAGGTGTGGGTATAGACTCAGGATTGGTTGGTTTGCATATCAAAGGCATGCTCCAAGGCAAGTGTTAACTATCTCTAGGAATTAGCTAACCCTGGGAGGGTCAGTCTCTCCCTGGTCAGTGGAACCCCAGATGTCAGAGCACCACAAATACAGAAAATAAGAAAATATACTTAATAGTTACTTCACCAGTATGAGCCTCAGTGAGGTCACCTATGGATTCAGGCCTGTTTGGGTGCATTCTGTGGATTGCAAGATACAGCATCTCAGAACTCTGCTTACATGAAAGAGTGAAAAGACCACCTGAGAATAAAAAGCTCAAAAAGTAAAGACAGCTGTGGTCTACCACCTTGTTTAAGAAGCTTATGGGCACGTTAGAAGGGAGCAGTAATTTGAAATAAAGTTTGAATCCGACCTAGTCTCCAGCCTGGGCCCTATAGCGACTGGGAAAGCTATTTCTTCATGAACTCTCATAAGATACAAAGAAGCTGAGGCATCAGCATCACCAACGGCAGCCACTGCAGAGGAACTTGCAGGTCCCACCACCACCTCAGTTCAGCCACCAGCACATCATCCAGGCTTGGCGCTGACATGGTAATGATGGCAGGCAACAGCAATGATGCCCTTGCTAAGCAGAAGCGGCTAAGGTGGTGGCAATAATGGGCATCGAGGGACAGAACTGATGCTTTTCTTCCTCAGCAATGACCAGAGGCGCTGCCACAGCAAAAGGAGGAAAATAAAAGGACACTACTGTGACACTTCCAATTCGGGCTGAGATGGAGTAATAAGGACTGAAATTACCTGCCTCAAACAACCTAAGAAAAATATGAAAATTAGATGAAACTATGTTTCATCTAATAAACATCGGATAAGGAAGGACAGAGATCCCTGAGGGATGAGAAACAAACAAGGTGAGCTTTACAATTATCCTAGCAATTACCTTGAAAGAGTTTCCAGGTGTATTAGTCCATTTTCACACTGCTATAGACAATACCTGAGACTGGATAATTTATCATTAAAAGAGGTTTAATTGACTCAGTTCTGCATGGCTGGGAAGGCCTCAGGAAACTTATAATCATGGCAGAAGGGGAAGGGGAAACAGATCACATCTTACATGGTGGCAGGAGAGAGAGCACGCAGGGGGAAGTGCCAGGAGGAAAAAAAAAAGACACTACTGTGAGAATTTGTTCTTGGAGTTCAGGAGAGACATCCGGGACACCCAGAATTCTTTTCAAAGAATCTGAGGGCAGGTAGACTTCACCCAGAGCAGATGGTGACAGGGCAGCCCTGTCCCACAGCTGGTATCATTTCCCTGTTCTCACATCCACATCTGGGAAGTCTGAGCACCCCCGTGATTCTCCACCTAAAGCCCGAGGATATTTCCTTGAGGATTGCTGTTTTCCATTCAGGAATTTATTTGGGGGTTATCATTTTGTTAATAATATTTTAAAAATCAGATTTCTACTCACCATGTGGATGACCACATCATCATGAAATGTCACTACATAATTCAGTGCTTGTATTTGTAGTTCTTTTTTCTGTTTATGCTTACATCAAATGGAGGATAATGACATGGCATACTGTTTGAATGTAGAGTTTGTAGTAGAAAAAGGGAATGGGAGAAACGAGCTAGTAAATGCCCATGATGTTAGAGGCATGTTGAACCAGCACTGAGCTGTGAGTAGTGTATTCAGGTATATAGTGAACAGATACATTACCCAGACCTCCTTGTTGTTCAGACCAACTTGCAGGGAGGAGGAAATACACAATGGAAAATGTTCTATTTCTGATTCACACCACACATAGTTGCATTCGATTCCCCTAAAGTGCAGGTTTCAAAAATTCCTTATCTTTGAGTATGTAAGGCAGCCCTGTAACGTCAAAAAATGGCAAACAATCAAAGTCGGCATTTGAGGCTTGTTTACTAACAGAACTTTTTAAAATTAAATTTGAGGTCTGCTTATCCTGAACTAGAAAACAAAACTTTTGAATTCTGCAACTTTTTATAGAATAATTCTCCTAATAAATATACTTACTACAGTAGCTTTATGAGGTCAAAATTCAGGAACAGAATTAAATGTAGAACTGGAGCGAAGCCTCCTACTTCTGCTCCTAAACCTAATTTTAGTAATTTGCTTATCAAAATAACATCATCAGTCCCATTAAATTGCTATTATTAATTCAAGAGTGTGCTTTTGTAAGTCTGTTTGCATTACCTTCAAATTGTTTTAATTCTATGGTTGTATAAAAAGTAAAGGACTTTGTACCTAGATTTATAGTTGTATACATTTCAGTAATATTATCATAAAATATAACATTGAGAATCTATAAAAATTTTTCCTTTTTGTAAAAGGTCTATTTGCTTCTTCATTTTGAGAAATACTTGATTAGCAAAATGAAGCATCACATCTTCCACTACATATTGACCTAGTTTTTCTGCTGTTGTTCAATAGTATGAATTATTTCAACACAACTGAAGTTTATCCCCAGACTTCTTTAACCTGTACTTAAATCTTTTATTTTTTCTTTTGTGACAGAGTCTTGCTCTGTTGCCCAGGCTGGAGTGCAGCATAATGGTCTCAGCTCATTGTAAACTTGGCCTCCCAGGTTCAGGTGATTCTTTTGCCTCAGCTTCCCAAGTAGCTGGGATTACAGGCATGCACCACCACTCCTGGCCATTTATTTATTTATTTATTTATTATTTTTAGTAGAGATTAATTTTTGCTATGTTGGCCAGGCTGGTCAATTAAATCTTTAATATTCAGACTACCAAAGTCCAAGCCTCTTTCTCAAATGAGACATGCTTTCTTTTACTGAGTACCCACATGCTGTAAGTTCTGGGATGCCTGGAACTGGCATGTCCTTGTTAGTTATTGCCCCCAGCCACAGGTGTTCCCAGAGCACTGGCAAATCCCATCGTGAGCACTGGCCTGTTTTTCAAATGTCCAAAGCATAGTTAAGACGAGGCCCTGGAGTTTAACTGAAAAAACAAGGATAGTCCAAGAACAATAGAGAGTAAGTAATATGTTTAGGCTACGTGTCCCCACCCAAATCTCATGTCTCATTGTGATCCCCAGTGTTGGAGGAGGGGCCTGGTGGGAGGTGACTGGATCATGGGGGTGTTTTCTAATGGTTTGGCACCATCCCCCTAGTGCCATCCTGTGATAGAAATCTGGTCTCATGAGATCTGGTCGTTTAAGTGTGTGGCACCTTCTCTTTCCCTCTTTCTCTCTTCCCACCACTCCATCATGTAGACATGCCTGCCTCCCCTTTGACTTCTGCTATAAGTTTCCTGAAGCCTCCCCAGAAGCAGAAGCTGATATAGCCAGCAGAACCATGAGTGGATTAAACCGTAAACCTCTTTTCTTTCTAAATTACCCAGTCTCAGGTAAGTCTTTACAGCAGTGTGAGAACAGGCTACTACAGCAACACAATTAATACCACCAGGGGTTTCATTTAGGGCTTGAAGACCAATTCCTGACCTCTGAACTCCCACTCCCCTACCCCAGCTCTCTGCCTTGTCCCCAGAAGCCCAGTCCAATCCTCGCTGAACCTCTCCAGGCCTCTCCCCACCTCACAGGCCTGGTCTCCAGCTTTCTTCCTATCACAGAATGACCCACAATGGGCCCATCTCCTTTTGGGAAACTCTTGCCACTACCCAGATAGTGAGCTCTGCCCTCCAAATGCTGGGTTATCTAGTCTTAAATAGCAGTTCATGTGCTATCCCAACCTCACGGCTCCCATCCATATTAAGGGACAAAGAAAATGGCTCTAATTCTGCAAGGATATAGTCATCTTAAAAATACATTCCATTTATATTACAAAACAGAACTTAATAAAAGGTCTGCAGCATCTACATCCGGGTTTATAATAGCTTCAGTTTTCTCCAAGAAAAATGAAAGCACGTGTTTTATATTTGTAAAATTAAAGTGCCCTTTTGGTCCTTTTCACCCAAATATAGAAAATCTGCTCCAAAGGTGAATTATATTATATCTAAAATAAAGACAGAGATAATAATAATGAAAAACAAAGTCTCAGCTCTCTTGGATATTATAGTAAATAAGGAAAAGTTTTTTTAAATGCAAAAATAAATCAAATGTTCAAAATCCAGTTGTATTTTGTGACAGACAATATAATATAGCAATGGAATCTGTGAACCCTAATTTCAGGTCTAGAAACAGACTAGCTGGGATTTAAGATCCTGGTTCTCCTATTGTCTAGCTGGGCAAATGACCTGAACTCACTGTATTTTCCTATTCTCATCTGTAAAATGGGGATGACAGTACCTCCCTCACAGGGTTACTATGAAGATTTAAATATACAAGGGCTTAAAATCTTTCCCACTGTATAATAAGTACTCAGTACATGTGAACTGTGATGATCTTAATGATGATGATGATGAAGAAGACAGTGACAATGATAGTGCTGGTGATAGTGGTCATGACGGCTGGGTATCTGAAGGCAGTTAAAAAAAATTCCAGAAAGAGTCTCAATTTGTGCTTCTCATTATCAGTGATAATGAACACTGAAAACTGAACATTGTCTCTTACTCTCCTTCAATACCCTTTTGTCCCCAGCGTGGCTTGTGCCATTTAAAGTACAATGAGGGACTGAGAAGAGGGTATGGTTGAGCCAATCAAATCTTTCTCACCTTTCTTCTGTAGTGACAGTCTCATTACCAGGAACTCTGGTGGGCACAGCTCTTTGTGGTTCTTCATGCAGGATTAGCAGGGCAGAGTAGTGTCAAGCTCAAGGTACGAGAGAAGTCTGAGGAGGACCATCAGGCTGGGAGACTCCAGGGGGCAGAAAGTGAGAGGGACTGTGAGGTGAGGGGGCCAGAGGGGAAGGTCTTCAGATGACAAAGTGAGCAGCTGAAGAACTTCCCTCTAAACTCCCGAAGATAAATCCTCATGCTATGGCCCTCCAAACTCCCTGGCTGAATGGGGTGGGTTGGAAGTCCAGGCTCGGAGGGTCTGGCCTTGGCTGCATCTTCAGAGGGCTGTGAAGCTGTTAATCTTCTCACTCATCTCTCTAGACACTGCTGGTGGGACGTGGAGATGAGATTTCTGTGTCTTGATCTCAGTCCCTTCTGCTTCCACTCCCCACCTTACGTCTAGGGATCTTTTCTACTGTCAGCTCTCAGAAGAAGGAAAGGAACCCTGAAATCAGAATTTCTTTTTGGACCCCATGATGTCACAGCTCAGTGGACAAAAAAAGATACTCATGACAGGTTGCTAACCTGGTTACTCATTCAGTCAAAAATATTTCATTAAGAAAGTTCGAAGTGGTGATCATCATGGGAGTCCCCAAAAGAGCAACCTTAAATAATCCTAAAGCATGTCACAATATTGATTTAATTAGAAACTAATTATGAAAACAAAATACTGTGGCCAAAAATGCTTTGAGGTTTTGAAGTAAAATATGCTGTCTAAGCATTTCTGAATGCCCAAAATTTATCCTTTATGTTAAAGAAATATGAATTAAATGTAAGTAATAGTTTTGTGACAGTAGAGCAAATGGATGTGTTTTAAAACTGAATGACCGACATTTATTATTAATTTAATGTTCGTGTGCTGCTTGTGTACATATGTATATCTAGATAGATAGATAGACAGGTAGATAGATAGATAGATATTGTTTTTGTTGTTCTTGTTGTTTTTGAGACAGAGTCTCACTCGGTCACCCCGGCTGGAGTGCAGTGGCATAATCTTGGCTCACTGCAACCTCCACCTCCTGGGTTCAAGTGATTCTCCTGCCTCAGCCTCCTGAATAACTGGGATTACAGGTGCCTGCCATCATGCCCAGCTAATTTTTGTATTTTTATTAGAGACAGGGTTGGTCAGGCTGGTCTCAAACTGCTGACCTCATGATCTACCCACCTCACCCTCCCAAAGTGCTGGGATTAGAAGCATGAGCCATTGTGCCCGGCCAGCTGCTTGTACATTTGTAAACAATCAAATTATTTAATATAAACATTTTACTGTATTTACTGTTTGCTTTACCAACGGGTAGAAAGTCTTGAGTTTGTTGACGTCACTCTCAAAAGCTTTCAGGTAATTCTTGTCAAACAAGAGTTGACAGTTTGCATTTTCTTGATGATTAGTAATGGTGAGAATTTTGTCTAAGTGAAATAAGCCAGGTACAAAAAGACAAATGTCATATGTGTCATTCATATGTGGGAGCTAAAGAAGCTGATCTCGTAAAAGTAGAAAGTAGAATACAGGAGGTTGGGAAGGGTAGGGGGGAAGAGGGACAGGGTGAGGCTGGTTAACAAATACAAAAATATAGTTAGATAGGAGGAATAACTTCTAATATTCCATAGCATGGCAGGGTGACTGTAGTTAATAATTTATTGTGTATTTCAAAAATAGCTAGAAGAGAGGAATTGGAATGTTCCCAACACGAAGAAATGGTAAGTGTTTGAGCTGATAGATATGTCAGTCACCCTGATTTGATCATTGTACATTGTATGCATATACTGAAATATTACATACACCCTACATTTGTATAATATACAATTATTATGTGTCAATTAAGAAAGAACGACAAAGGGAAAAAAGACTTATCTCCCAGTGATCACAGGGATGAGGAAAGAAAAACAAAAATAAGTTTTAAAAAAAGCGAGAAAAAAATACTTGATGAAATGAACTTCTCAGCTCACATCTGTGTTACATGATCATGAGGTAGAAAACGGTCATCTTCCCATCAGTATTTTGGAATGCCCCTAAGGCCTGCCTCATAACGTTCACAGGCCACCTCTCCCACCTTTCAGATACCCCCCTCTGCCAACGTGCAAGATTTCCCCCAGGCTCTGCAGGTTCTCAATGAAACACTCATATCTTTTATTATTTATTGGAAAAAAGAAAAATATGAAATTGGCCTCACCATTGGCTTTCCTTTTCCTCTTCCCTCTCCTCCCTACCTTCTGGGTCATGGCAGCTCTATTGAGTTAAGCTGTGTGTAATTCTGAAGCTATGCTCATAGAAAAAATATTGAAATTCTATAGAGCACCTACTAATGACCCAAGAAAAACTGGAAGCTGCTATAGATATTTTTTTCTTTTTCTAGTTCCTGGAACTAGGGGCTGATTCTTTTGCGATGCATAACTTAATTACAGCCAATTGATGAAGGAGTCCGTTATTTTAGGAAACTGCCTTCAAGCTCAATTAGAAATCTTGAGACCCAGTATGAAATTTCCATTTTCATATAGCATACTCTGAAAAATTGTCTGTTTTTAAAAATGAACTTACACAAGGATAGTCAATCTATTTAACTTATAGCTTTCTCTTTTTTTTCTAACTTCAAACCAAAGGTGTTTTAATTCCCATATAAAAGTATTAACAAATATCGATAACTAACTTTATTCATATAATTAGCCTTTTGCAGTTATAAAATGTCTTCACATGCTTTTTTTCATTTGGTCCCATGACAGTTCTTTAAGCTGACTGGGCTCTGGACTCCCATTCCTATTTGACTCCTGAGGAAACTGACCATCAAAAACAAGGTATGCTGCTTGAGATCATGTAGTAGTTAAGTGGTAGGTCTGAGATAGAGCTCATCTTTCAACAAAGAATTATTCTTAATTAATGGAGTAGAATTTGCAGTGATTTTGTACTTGTTTTATAGACACACAAAATTAATCAAGTCTCAGAAATTTGAGGATGCAGTGGGAACTCACCTTCGGAACGGGGTGGAAATGGGCTCAGACCTCCACAAATTGGTGGCTGTTTACAAACTCAGACCCATAATGTTCCCTCCCCTGAAGAGGTTTCCTTTCCTGCTCCTACTGGGATATACTGGGAAATGACTGGCTCAGCCCCCTTCCTTTAGTTTTAAAATCTGTATATGACAATCTCAGGGAGCAAAACATGCTTCAGGTCAGGCTGGGTGTGGTGGCTCATGCCTGTAATCCCAGCACTTTGGGAGGCCCAAGCGGGCGAATCTTTGAGGTCAGAAGTTCGAGACCACCAGTCATGGCCAACATGGTGAAACCCCATCTCTACTAAAAATGCAAAAATTAGCCAGGCATGATGGCACATGCCTGTAATCTCACCTATTCAGGAGGCTGAGGCAGGGGAATCACTTGAACCTGGGAGGCGGAGGTTGCAGTGAGCTGAGATCACCCATTGCACTCTAGTCTGGGCGACAGAGGGAGCCTCCATTTCAAAAAAAAAGATGTTTCAGGTCAAAGGCTGGTTTCAGTTCTTTGCCAGACAAACAATAATGACAAATGACCCTGAAAAAGAAAAGTGTTATGAAATTTCTTGTTCATGATATCAGGGCAAGAACACAAGCCTTAGGGGCTGATACCCTGGCTTGCCCCCTTCTCTGGTGGTATTTGCAGAGTGAAAGCAGGTAACTCACTTTGCTTTACCAATCCTGTTTCCTCACCTGTAAAATGGAGCTGTACCTTCCTACTCTATTGTATCTTTATGACTATGAAATGAGATTTCATGGGAAATAATACTGATAAGCAGAGTTGCTTAATGGATGCAGGTTACTGTGAAGCCCCTGTACTTCACAGACTTGGCTCTTGAATATCTTTATTTGCCTCCCAAAGTCAAATAAGGTCCCTTATGTTCTGCCCATCCTGTCTGAGGGCACGTGCAGTTTTTCCTTCCCCTGATAGGCAACCTCACCAGCCTATCAGTGCAGGGGCACCCTTTCCCTGGGTGCACAGAGCTGGAGATTTGTCAACCTTCAAAAATAGTTATTGAATGAAAGAACAGAGTTGGCCTGAGTGTTAATTCCTACCCCAGGATCCCCTAAAGTGGACTCTGTAACACGACGATTTTATTTATATTTCTTCGAAGGCTAGCAAAGAATATGAGTGTCATTTAAGCTTAATCCGACTTAGAGGTCACCATTTCCCACTTATCCTCAGCTGCAAGTTTAGAGACCACATTGTGTGGCAGCAGAAGAGCAGTTTCAACCCGGGTCTTGGTGAAACACTGAAGAAGGAAGTAGAGTCAGGAGGGTTGTCTTCTTTAAACTTTAAAGCGGCAGGAAACAATGGCCCTGCTCAGAGAAAAGATAGCTACATTTAATATATCCAGGGCTTCCTTCCTACTGGCCCAAATTTTTAAGGGTGTGCCAATGCTTGATACTCCCAATAACACTATCGCTTTCATCCCATCAACTACCTGCGCATTCAACGAATAACTACTGAGCACATCTTACATGCCAGGCACTGTGCCAGGTGTTGGTATGCGGTGCCCAGCACTTAAAGGCACTTTAAGGTCTGTGAATTCAACTATTTAGTCTATACTTGAATAGCTTTATTAAATCATTTTTAAGTCCTCAAAAATTAATGGTCCATCATTAAAAACCTCCAACAAAGACCTATCACTTTGGTGAAGAAAAGGCAGATCTCTCTGTCTGCTCTGAATCGAGAGTCTTTCTTGTATAGAGCCCATGTAAACCTCTGGTCCTAGCTCCACCCCTCTGGAGTCACAGAAAATGGGTTTAATCTCTCTCCATCTGCTATTCTTTCAAAACTGTGAAGACAGCTATCGCTTCTCCCTTAGGCTTTGCTTCTCAAAGCCAGCGTTCCCAAATCTTTCTGCAGTACCACACACATGGTCCCCTCTGCATTCTCACCACAGTCCTTCTACTCCCCAAGAATGGACGACAAAGAGGAGGGAATGACTGTCTGTTCTGGAAACCAGGCATGAAGATAATGCTCTGAAATTTCTGGCAACCACATGAAGGAGAATGGGCACAGCCAGGGTCTGAAGATATCTAACACATATCAAATGCAGAATTTGGAGCAAATTAACCGGATATTAACTGCAAGGAGACGGAATAAAAATAGCATTTAGACAGACCTTCAGGAAAGCTTCCCACCATGAGCCTAGACTGTGCCAAACCCCAAGCATTTGGAAAATAGCTTGAGATGTTCAGCAAGTCCCAAATGCCAGCATTTGGGGATGGTTGATGCTGTCTTAATTGTCCTCGTTTCCACTAGAGTAGCTTGACAAGGCATTCATTTGCTGAATTTCTTCCAGATAAACAGTGGTTTCTGATTCAACACAGTTAGAGCCTCTCTCTTCTTTTTTTCCCCTTTTCTTTGTTGTTGGCCAAAATTCTTCCCAAGAGACCACAGATTTCTCTCAATGAGAACTGTTTTCATTATCAAGTATGATGAGCATATCGAGGAAGTTGATTTATATTCAGTTGGAAGTTTCTCTTTAAGAGAAAAAAAGTGATCATCTCTCCTCTTAAAGTAGCTGGCACTTGTGCTGCAAATGTATTAAACGTTTCCAGATTAAATTCCAGCAAAGTACAGTCTATCATTGTACAGGGATAATGCACTCCAGTGTTTAGACAGACCCCTGCTTTCTGCCATGAATGAGAAGGTTCAGGTATAATGCACAGAGACTAAAAGGACAGCAGCATCCCAAAGAGAAGTGCTGAGAACTGGCTGATGCACCAGAGTCATCCAGAATGCCCTGGAGACTACGGCGAGGAGACTGCCCTGAGCTAAGGTAGCAGTCACCTTCCCAGGATCAAAAAGCAGTATGCAGGAAAAAAGAGCAGACGTTCAGTGTGGCCATGCCAGGCTCACAGAACATTTGGTGTCAACATACTAATAGCAGAACACCAAGTCCAATGGCAATGCTTCCACATGACACAACCCCTCTGAGAAAAGTTCTGGGGATACAGTTGGGAGATAGCAGGGAAATCAATGATGGAAGACTGGTCTTTTGACGAATAAATGGTTTTTTTTTTTTGAGACGGAGTTTCACTCTTGTTACCCAGGCTGGAGTGCAATGGCACGATCTCGGTTCACCGCAACCTCCGCCTCCTGGGTTCAGGCAATTCTCCTGCCTCAGCCTCCCGAGTAGTGGGATTACAGACACGTGCCACCATGCCCAGCTAATTTTTTATATTTTTAGTAGAGACGGGGTTTCACCATGTTGACCAGGATGGTCTCGATCTCTTGACCTCGTGATCCACCCGCCTCGGCCTCCCAAAGTGCTGGGATTACAGGCTTGAGCCACCACGCCCAGCCGAATAAAAGGTTTTTTTAAGCAGCAAGAGGACAACCCCAGATCTGCCAGCCCTCATTATGCATATTGCTTACTCATGAAGAATTGAGATCCAAGTAATCGTAAAACCATCCTGTCGTTCAGTCTACTCAGATTTGCAGGTAACTCAATCACAAGCAGGTCTATCTGACACTGCAGGCTGTCTACCCAACATCCCTTCTTGTATCATCCTGATAAAAGAACCCTGATTTTGTTAGAAGTGGGTGTAATTGACTTAATTGTATCAATTTTCATGCTATACTTTTCAGCATTTCATGCTGTAGTTATTTGTAGCTTTGGAGTAGTAGAGTTTTAGCTAAGGAGGTATAAGCAGAAGTCATGAGGATTTCTTGTAAAGTTTTCTTTTTCCAGGTGAGGACTGAAATCATCTTGCTCCCTTCTTTATCTTCCTGTTTTAAACCTGGCTGTGAGGCTACAAGTCCAGCAGCCATTTTGCGACAATGAGGATGACAGCCATGGGGGAGCAGAAAAATGGAAGGAGCCTGAGATTTCCAGCAGCAGATCTAGACTATATCCTTCTTCAGCCACCAGTCCCCTCACCCACCCACCCCACACATATACACACACTTCTCTGCTTCAGGAAATGCAACCACCACCTTCCCCAAAGCTTTAGAAGTCATCCTTGACTTTCCCCTTTCTCTTACTGTCCTCTCTTCTCTTGCAGATTCCATTACCAAATTCTATCAATTCTACCAGCAAAACAGATCTCAAATTCATCTCCTTTTCACCTCTGCTGCCGCCTCTGTAGTGGACTCATTGACACCTGGAATGTTGCAAGAGTCTCTTACTGGGGCTCTCCACAAGGGCTTGGCTTCCTGCTGTTCCCCGCCACACAGCAGCAGAAGTGCTTTCCCAAAACAGGCCCAAATGGCATCACTCCTCACTTCCCACTTAACACCCTTCATGGCTTTTTACTTCATTGAGTTCCTCATGGTTTCCCCGACGCCCTGCATGACCTGGCTCCTGGCCACCTCTCCAGCTTCTCTCACCACTCTTTCCGCTTCTTCCAGTGGCTCACAGCCACTCATTCCCATCCAAAATGTTCTTGCCTTCAGTTCAGTTCTATTTCATCCTTCAGGTCTTAGCTTAAGTGTCATGAAAATTTTCCTGACCACTGTACCTAGAGGAAATTACCCTACTGTTGCTGTCATTCCCGACCCCACTGCCTTCTTAACACTTTTACAACTTGATATTATTGAATTGGCTTGCTTAGCTGTAGTTATTTGGTTTTGGACAACAGACAGACTCCACTAAGACAAAACCCGTATCTTTTTTGTTATTTTTTATCCCTAGTGCCTAGCCTACTGCCTGGGACATACAGTGCAGTAAATATTTGCGAAATGAATGAAGGGTGAATGAATTTTATTTGGATATGATATGATGCAGTGTATGAAATTTTTCACTTGATAGAAGTAAAATATGGAAATTTCTATCACAATGTTATTTTAAGCTACAGTTTAGAAATCATATACAACATACTTTTAAGCTCATTTATTTCTACTTTCTCATTATTCAATTGATGCTTATGTCAGAAAATAAAATTTGACTCATGAATACATATTAAAATGTACATTGAAATTTAACTTTATCTTATGACATCAAAACACTTTCCTGACCTTGAAATATTTTTTTAAAATATTCTTAAAAATACTTTCTGACCATGAAATATTATTTTTCATATAATTCTTATAAAAACAGGGTCTCCCTCTATTGCCCAGGCTGGAGTGCAGTGACGCAGTCACAGCTCACTGCAACCTTGACTTCCCAGGCTCGAGTGATCCTCCCTTCTCAGCCTCTCGAGTAGTTGGGACTACAGGCATGCACCACCATGCCCGGCTAATTTTAATATTTTTGTTTTTAAATGGAAAGATCAGAAAGGTTTTTTCAGATTGGAATACAAATTACAAATAAACTACTTTGCAAATGATGCATGGGTGTTGTGAATAAACTTCTTCCTGGGTAACAGCATGGTCTGTGGAATTAGAAAACCTGGACTCATAGCCAGTTTTTGATAGTCATTTACTATCTGTGTTACATAGGGCAAACTGTGTGCCTTGTTTGTGCCTTAATTTTCTCAAAGGTACTATCAGGGGTAGTAGTAACATCCATCAGAGAGTTGCTATAACGTCTCAATGAGAAATGCATTGTAAATATGTTTCAAAGTACCTGGAATATACTGAATACCACCTAATTTTAGATATTGTATGAGTTTCCTAGAGCTGCCTTAATGAAGTGCCACAGACTGGTGGCTTAAACAACAGAATTTAAATCTCTCACAGTTTGGAGGCCAGAAGGACTTGGTTTCTCCTGAGGCCTGCAGATGGCTGCTTTCTCCCTTCATCACATGGTCTTCCCTCTGCACCCATTGTGCCTAAATTTCCTCTTTTTCTTTTTTAGAGACAGGGTCTCCCTCTGTTGCCCAGGCTAGAGTGCAGTGATACAATCACGGCTCACTGCAGCCTCAACCACCTAGGCTCAAGTGATCCTCCCATCTCAGCCTCTCAAGTAGCTGGGACTACAGGTGTGTGCCACCATGCCAGGCTAATTTTTTTGGGGGGCTGGGGGTAAAGATGAGTTTTGTCATGTTGCCCAGACTGGTTTTGAGCTCCTGGGCTTAAGCCTCCCAAAGTGCTGGGACTATAGGTGTGAATCACTGTACCCAGCTTGAATTTCTTCTTCTTATAAGGATACCAGTCCTACTGGATTAAGACCCACCTGATGACTTCACTTTAGTTTGATTACCTCTTTAAAAACCTTATCTTCAAATACGGTCACATCATGAGATATTGGGGGTTAGGACTTCAGCACATTACTTTTAGGGGACATAATTCAGCGCTTACCACGGTTAACATTCCCCCAGATCATGTGTAGAGTTTCTTTCTTCAACACTAGTTTTTGAAATCCTGCAGACTTAATGTGAATTTGAAGGGATGAGCATTAGCAAATCTGGTAACTAGCACTGTGAGGGAAAATTGCAGGGTACTTGTCTTTTTTATGCTTGTTATTGGCTTGCTGTTAATGTGAGTGTTCCTTATACTTCCTGGTTTTAGCAAATAATTTATTACAGTCTACTTAAATTGTGTGAGACTAATAATAAACACAACTGTAAACTGTATAGTGGTCAGAACTACCCTGGAAGTGGACGGTGTGCTGACCTGAGTGTGGGTGAAGATGAAGCCATAGCCATCCTTCCCCAGTGCTCACCAGCCTACACCCTCCAGGGCTTCTCAACCTCTGTGTAGACACTCTTCAGATCTACCTTTAATGGTATAGGCACAACGAAACACCAACACCAAACTCTGAGGTTTTACTCTCCATCTTTGAGAGATGCTAATCCAAGCTAAAACTTCTCTCCAGCGAATTGTAATGTATACTTGAAAGTTAAATGTAGTCAGTGTATTTAAATTCCTGGGCTTGAATCTTGCCATTTATTAGCTATAGGGTTGGTGCAAAAGTAATTGTGTTTTTTGTCATTAAAAGTAATGGAAATCGGGGCAAAAACAGGTAATTAAAAGTAATATTTGGTGGCAAGTATATCATTTACCCTGTCTGAGTCTCAGTTTCCTATGCCATAAAATTGAGAAAACAATATATGTATTTCTCTCCCACCTCACTGAAGTGTTATGAGGACAAAGAGATATGATAAAGCACTTAGAAAACTATAACCAACCAAAATCAACATTACAGTCAATGCAAATTAATACTGATAGTGAACACTTACATGGTCCTTACTCTGCTAGGTGCCATTCTAAGAATTTTGTATGCATGGGTTCATTTGATCCTCAAAACAACTCTTTGAAATAGGTACTGTCATTAGGTTTCATATGGCTGTTGAATTAGTTACACAAATTTTAAGTTGGCTTTTAAATTTCTATACACTTGGGCTTTTCAAACTTCACTGTACACCTGAGTCCCCTGAGGATCTTGTTGAAAAATTCTGAGTCTTATTTAGTAGATCTGGGGAGCGCCTAGAGATTCTGCATTTCTAACATGTTCTCAAGTTATCAGATTTAAAGATGAGGTGTATGCATTTTTCTTTTGCAGATACACAAAAAGCAAGTGTTCTAAATTTGCTGGTTCTATGTTAAATGGCTGTCAGTAACAGGCTCATTAATAGAGTGTGTGTGGGGGGGGTTTGTATGTATATATTTTAACAATCTATCATTGAGTGTGTTAGCACATGAAAAGATCCTCAACATCACCAGCCATCAGGAAAATGCAAATTAAAGCCACAGTGAGATACTACTTCACACCTATTAGGATGGCTATAATGAAAGAAAATAGAAAGTCACAAGTGCTGGTGAGGATGTGGAGAAACTGGAACTCTCATACATTGCTGGGGAAATATAAAATGGTGCAGCCACTGTGGGAAACAGATTGAACATCCCTTAATTAGTTAAACACAGAATTGCCATATGATCCAGCAATTCCACTCCTACTCCTAGATATACACCCAAGAGAATTGAAAACATGTTCTCACACAACCTTATACATGAATATTCCTAATATCTATATTGCAATTGCCAAAAGATGGAAATAACTCAAATGTCCATCAGTTGATAAATGGATAAACAAAAGTGATAGATCTTTACAATGGAATATTATTTAGCCAAAAGAGAATGAAGTACTGATACATGCTACAACATAAATGAACAGTGAAAGAAGCCAGATACAATAGGCCACATATTCTATGATTCCATCTATGTGAAATATCAACAACAGGCAAACTCATAAAAACAAAACACAGACTGAGCACAGCGGCTCATGCCTGTTTGTATTTTTTAAAAGTACAGGTGTTTTTGTTAATAGTACCTTTCGTGTCATATCTAACCAACTATTCCCTAACCCAACGTCACAATTTACTCTTATATTTTCTTCTAAGAATTTTATAGTTTAGCTCCTACTTTTAGGTCTATGTTTCACTTTGAGTTTTGTATATGTGGTGAGATAGGAGCTCAACTTCACATTTTTGCACACGGATTACCAGTTGTCCCAGCACCATTTGTTGACAAGACTATTCTTTCACCATTGAATTGTCTTGGTACCCTAGTTATGATGGTTAAATTTTATGCATAACTTGGCTAGTCTGTGGTACTCAGTCATTTGTGAAGGTATTTTGTAGATGTGATTAACATCTACAATTGATTGACTTTAAGTAAAGGAGATCACCCTGGATAATGTGAGTCATCCTCATCCACTCAGCTGAAGACCTTCAGAGCAAAAATGGAGGTTTCCCTGAGAAGAAGGAATTTTGCCTCAAGACAGTTACACAGAAATCCTGTGTGTATTGTGCCTGCTGGCCTGCCCTACAGTTTTCACACTCAAACTGCAATAGCAACTTTTGCCTACTTTGCATGTCTTTTCTTTCTTTTCTTGCCTAATTGCCCTGAACTTCCCACACAATATTGAATACAAGTGGCAAGAGTGAATATCCCCGTCTTGTTCCTGATTTCAGAGAAAAAGCTCTTAATCTTTTACCATTACATGTGATTTAACTGTGTTTCTTTTTGTAAATTCTCTCTATCGGATTAAGGAATTGTCCATCCTATTCCTATTTTTTTGAGTGTTTTTATAATGAAAGGGTGTTGGATTTTGTCAAATGCCCTTTCCACATCTATTGAAATAGTCATGTGGTTTTTGTCCTCATTTTACTGACTTAGTGTATAAGAGAGGTTGATTTTTATATCTTGAACTACTCGAGTTCCTGGGATAAATTCCATTTGGTCATGGTATATAATTCTTTTTATATTTGCTAGAAACACACACACACACACACCCCCTAAAAACCATTGTATTAAAAGCATTTAGCAATAAAACAACCAAATATAAAAGAAAAATAAAATCCCTCAGATAACTTTGTAAATTGAAGATGTTTTTGTAATTTTAAGAAATTATCATCTTTGGAATGTTGTTGGCTACTGTAGTACATCTGAATTGACCGAAAATGACTAGGTCATTCTGATGAATCAAACTTTATTAGACAAGCAGGATTCAATATGGCTTATAGAATATCTTTGAATTTCTGCCATAATTTCAAATATTACATCCTTTTCCCCATTACCTGCACTTCCATTTGCCGCCTCCAAGTCCCTGTGGGGGAGGGGCTAGTAGAGATGATGCAGAGTTGGTGGGCATGGCATATACTCTGGATTACCCTAAAAAATGCAGCATTTTAGGGAAGGCAAGTCCAGCAAGTAGAAGCAAGAGTGAGCCGGGTATTATGTGTGTCTGGTTAACTCAGCTGTAAATCAGGCGAGCTTGTAGGCTGCGGGGTCAGAGATTCCTTAAATCACTCAGGTTTTGGCCTTAAACCCAGCTACCTCAGCACAGGAACCAAGGCTCATTTTCACTTCAGATTGCCAGTTGCTAATTAGTTTCCACAATTGTCTTAGATGTGCATTTGTATTCTTGTGGCTGTTTTGTAAGGGGCTCCATTTATTTAGAGTAGAATAGCTAAATGTACAGAGAAATGGAGGGCTACTATAGAACCTTGGTCAAGTGTGAAGGACTTCAAGGTGTATATAAAATTCACTTAATCTGTGCCCTTTAAATGTGTATCGAAGGAGATGACTTTTCAACACTTCCACCTTTTCTCACTGTCCCCATTAGCATTATAGGTCTCTCTGCCAAGAAGTGTTCCTTACCTCTGACTAGACTTTTTCTCTTGTTCTATCATCAGTGGAGATGGGGAACAGCTGCTCTATTTTATGGCCTCACTGTTACTTTAATTTATCTCTGCTGTAAACAGAATTGCTTAAAACTTAATAGAATATTTCAGTTAGGCATGTAGAAAGAACCTTCTGTCTTGCTCCAGTCATTCCCAATAGATGTAGTTTATTGCCTTAATTTATGTTTTTGTTTCTGTTGTTGTTGCCTTTTTTAGGTAAATAGAGTGATTTTATTTTTATGACCATATTTTTCCTAGGAATTCTCTGGGCACGTGGTATTTCAAAATCTTGCTAATTTAAAGACCCATTTCACAAACTGAGAGATGATCTTGATAAGACAATGGAATGAAAGTTTAAAGACTACCTCGTGGTCTCAAAGTTGGCTAAGACTCAAGCATTGTTATTGCAGCTCCTCAGAGGTGGTGTGGATGGAGCTCATAGATAAAGGGTCTGTAGCTAGATCTGTGTATCTAACATAGCCGCTGGCGTTTTACACAAGTGAGAAATATTTAAGGGTAAAATCCTGGCATGACATGGAGTCCCTCTTTCCGCTGGTATTTTACACAAGTGAGAAATATTTAAGGGTAAAATCCTGGTATGAAATGGAGTCCCTCTTTCCCTTTAGATACCTTTCTACTTTGGCCAAAGGATGGAGAAGTCTTTTGCAAGGGCAGACTGGTAGCTTCTACCCACTGATGGCAATGACCTGTGACCCAGAGAGCAAGGATAAAAAAAGATAGAAATAGCCATATGATTCCTCAGAGGAAGTTGCTTAATGCTTAAGCCATGGGGCTAAACTTTGTCCTGCACTGTGGATTTATGGCCTCACATGTGGATGGGAGAAATGCAACAGCAGATCACCACTGGGTGAACCAGCCACATCTGCTGAGGGCTGCAACTTCTTACTCTCTCAATGATGCAAATCAGGTTACTACCTTGTGTCATCATGTTTTCGCTTCATCCCATTGCCTCCTAGGTGGGCTTAGAGGAATTTCTTCACTGATACAGACAGCCCCAAAGCTAACCAGGATTGTTTTCAGGGATTTTACAAAGAAGGGAGAAGAGCTCAGATGTAGGGATTTCAATTTCCATTGTTACTTCAACATCCTTTCTTCCTGGAAGTGAAATCAATTATGTATTCTCTAGCAGAATCCACTCTTTTTTTTTTTTTAAATAGCAGGTGATAAGCATCTAGGTACTATTCTAAGGGATTTCTCTTTTCCATTATAAAATTCTTTTAGAAATCATGAAGTCTTCTGACAGTCTGTTATTTCACAAAGGGACTTTCTAATAATTGGCCTACATTAGCAGCAGATTTGCGCTATTGTCAAAAACTACTCCCGCCTGGGTGCTGTGCTTAATTGCTTGGGTTCTAATCCAAGCTCTACCGATGCTATCTGTGTGACTTACTTAACCTCCCTAGGCCTCAGAAAAACAATGTCTACCCACATGCACCTGAATCTTTTATAACAATACTCAGCAGAAAAAAGTGAGTGCTCAAACTAACCTTGGCCATGATGACGATGTTGCTGCTGGTGCTGCTGGTGGTGGCGGCAGTGGAGATGATGTGCTAGGTGCTTTACTAGTCTCTTAGATGTAAGCAAATCCTCACAAGTATCCATTTCCCTTTTACAGATGAAAGAGCAAGTCTCAAAGGGGATAAATTATCAGCCCAAGGCCATAGTTAACAGGGGGCAGGGCAGGCATTCAAGCCCTAGTCGTCCTAATCCTGCGCTGAGCTCTTTATTGCACCGCCAGGTTACTGGCCCAGACATCAGCAATATGCGTTAGGAAAGTTCTTTATAATTTAGAAACATTTCACAGACATTACTTGTAATTGTTTAGCCTTTCCATGAATCTATAGTTTTGGATTAGCAGCATCACAATAAACAGATGAGAACATGGGTTCAGATAGGATGAACCTGGTTTGAGTTTACCCACTTAATGAGTGTGGAAGGGGACTGTGCATGGCTTCTGCCTGAGCCTAGTTACTCCGCCTGTGGAATGACTGCTTTCTGAAGTCCATCATGACTTTCAGACCCCAATCTGAATTCCTTTCCTTGTCCATCAAAACTGCCATCTGTTCCCTCCTTTGGTTTTTCATTAAAACTCCGGTCAAGAGTCCCTTCTTAGCTGGTCAGCTCACCAGGTGTTCTACTTGGATCCTCCGCCTTTGCCGTGCTGCTTTGCATATGGTCTTCACAAGTTTTTCTTCACAACTGACCGAGAAAGATTCCGTGACTGCCTAGGTCACAGGGCTGAGATTTGACCGAGCTGGATGCAGAGACCCTCCAAGCACTTCCCTACACTGCTGTGAGCTCAGAATCACTCCTCCGTAGTCCTGATGAAGGAACCTTTTGAAGGGCTGCTCAGTGGCTCTGAGCTGTCCGCAGGAGAAAGGACTATTTCTGAGATAACCAGTATTTGACTGAAGTAGCAGTGGTTTTAACAAGAACTCCTTGAAGCTGTCTTCCAAAGTAAAACAATACGCAGACGCAGCTATTGGTGAGAACAGGTAGCACGAATTCATTGTCTCAGTTCTGATGAAAACAAGTTGTTTGCATGAGAGTGGACTGGGTTGCATTTGAATTGTTGAAATTACAAAGTCAAGAGACTATACCCTGTATCATAGAAGGACGGTGAATTTTTATTGAGGATAGCTATCAAATCTTTAGTGAGTTACATGTTATAAATGTTAAATGTTGTGAACTCACCTGTAATCCCAGCACTTTGGGAGGCCGAGGCAGGCAGATCACAAGGTCAAGAGATCGAAACCATGGTGAAACCCCGTCTCTACTAAAAAATACAAAAATTAGCTGGGCGTGGTGGCACTCACCTGTGGTCCCAGCTACTTGGGAGGCTGAGGCAGGAGAATTGCTTGAACCTGGGAAGTGGAGGTTGCAGTGAGCCGAGATTGCACCACTGCACTCCAGCCTGGAGGATAGAGCGAGACTCTGTCTCATAAAAGAAAAATAAAAGCCTGAAGCCCCTGCCTCTCAAAGATTTCCCAGTTCCTGATCCCACATAGACGGTTTTATCTCTTGAGACTTTGACTGCAATGGGAAATCCAGACCTTTTTGTAAGAACCACAGAAACCAGCTCCTAAGAATTGTGTGCGTAGCAAATCTTCAGCTGAAGATTTGGGGCTGAAGAGAGTCCTGAGGCGAAGACAGCCAACCTGTACAGAGCTGACAGCTCAATACAGCAGTCCTAGGAATTTTATTGGCTCTTTCTCAGGGCTAGCCTCTAACTTTCTGCCTCCTTCTCCTCTTCTTTTATTTCTCTCACATTTTCCTTCCAATAATAAAACAACAACTTTTTCTTTTTTCTCCTGCCCCATCTCTTTTGACATCACAAAATCTCAGCCACCCCCAAAATACCTTTTAAAGTATTTTCTTGAAGAAATACAGTGGCATCGCTCAACTTCGTTCTGGAGCCAGTTTTAGTAAAAAGTTATTTTTCACATCTCTGCATTTAAATTGCAGGCAATTATATTGACTTTTTTTGGGTTATTGGAAGGATGACACGGATGAAACATGGACAAGCTTTAGTGGCATTATGGCATACAGTAAATATTTGATTCACAGAGGCAAGGGTGAGTGTAATGACTGTGGTGGTCGTGGTTGTTATCAACCCACTACTTGTTTGAGGCCAGACGACTTTGGAGCTTAACTTAGAGAAGCTGAGAAGAAGAACTAAGAAAGTTCTTGCCACAAAGAGGACAACAGAATATTGAGGATACACTGAAAGGCAAAACAAAACAAATGAACACAAAACTCTAGAGATTGGAGGTAGGTCAAACAGAACAGTGATAAATGCAAAGCTATGCAACAAAAAATTAAATAAGCTTTATAAGAATCAGACCTCTGAGTCCTAAACCTGGTGGGTGAATGGCACTTAGGATCTCTCCTACACTGTGGAGTACAAATTTGCAGAATGCAGTTGAAAGAGCACAAAATGACTTCTGGTTAAGGATCATGGTGTATAGGCATTCATTCTTACCCTCTGTTTCTTCAAAAATCTCAAAAAGAACTAAAAACAGAAAAATATTTTAGTTGCCAATAAAATAAGGATATGACTGCAATCTTAAACCACAAACTATGTAGCAAACCTGCCAAATGCTGTGAAATCAGGACCAAAATGAGGAAGCACACTAAGAACTAACAACATATCCTCAGACCTTGGGCAAGAGAGATACTTCCCCAGAAGAAAGTGATTACCATGAAATGCCATCCAATGATTCTTCAAGGGAGGTAAGACACAGGGTCACAGGGGCCGTGGCGGAAGAGGACTCTCTCTTTAGACTCAATGTGATACCATGGAACATGGCAGGCAGAAAAGCAGAGGAACCAGAGTGGTACCTGATTTTTATCCAATATTCATTCCCCTTGCTGTGGGAATGACCAGAGGCAAAGAAAGATGGAAAAAGTGAAGGAAAATAGCATTTTCCAAATTACCAACCTTTTCAGTGATAGAAATTGAGCAGTGATATACAGTTTCGGAATAAGGAAAAGAGCAGACTTGTTGAGAGGCTATAGGAGACAATATGCTGTGTTCAAGTTTACCAATATCCCCCACTACTCCCCTTCCTCCATGGATGATTTTTCAGCAAGTGTACAAGATGGATGATAATCTGAAAGAACCATCCCACAGACATGCTTTGAAATGAGAGAGAAATTAAAGAATAAAGGAAAGTAGGGGGATGATAAAGAACTACAAAAGAAATCATCTAAGAAAACAGAGAAAGAGTTCAGACAGAGTTCTCTATAATCTCAAAGAAAGTATAGGAGATAAGTGTAAATGAGAAATATTACAGAAAAAAGCCATACTACAAGCAACCCAAATTAGAATAAACCTAACTCAAAACAGACAAGACTTTTATTCATTCATTCAAGTAATTGGCAAATACCCCTTCCATGCCTGGAGTGTTTCTAGATGCTGGGAACTTAGCAGTGTCTGAGAGAGGCAACATCTCTGCCTTCATGGAGCTTACAACCTAGGGTGGATGGGGCAATGGTAAAAAAAAAAAAAAGAATAAGTTTTGATAGTGCTATAAAAAAGTAAAATAGAACTACATAATAGAGTATGAAAGGTATTGGGTGACCATGAAAGTCTCTCTCACTGCAGGATATTTCATCTGAAAACTGTATAACATCATGAATGATTCAGGCCTGCAAATATGTGGGGAGACATTCTATGCACATATAATAGTAAAAAAAGAAAAGATTATAAAGAAAAAACATGAATGATAGGTAAGGAATATTCAACAAATACATAATTTGTGTTTGCAAAGAAGAAATGAACAAAATAAACAGAAAATATGTTAAAAAATAGGAAAAACAACCCCAGAACAGATGCTTAAATCTGCAGATTGAGAGAATAATGCTTTAATGAAAACTTATTTGAATGATCAACACCAGTACATAAAAGTAACATGGGTAACCAGTCCTGAATCTGGGCTGGTGTCGTTGCTTGCTGTGCCCAACAGCACGTGGTGAAAATGATTTTGTGGCAGTCCTGAGCTTACGGCCTGAAGAAGCCTTGCATAACTCCCATTCCCTCTTCACAACCCTGCTACCATTATGTGAACAAGCCTGGGCCATCCTGCTGGAGTAGGAGAGATCTCAGGGCCAAGTCACCCCCACTGTCCCTGCCAAGAGATAATCAACTACCACATGAATGAGGTGGTTCTAGGCCAGCCAGGCTCCAGTTGACCCATGTCTTAACTCATTCAACCAAGATGAGCCAAGTCATATTAGTAGGACCACCCCTACAGACCTGCAAATCTGCAGCAATGATTAATGATGTTTGTTTTCAGCCACAGTGTTTTGGGGGTGATTTTATAAGTCAACAAAAGCTAATGATGAAAGTCGAAATGTTTTTTCCTAATCGTTTTCTTGGCTTTAGAGAGATAAGTTAGAAAATAATGTCTTCTGTGAAGAAACATTTACCTGAAATTCAGCATATCCAATTATATTTTAGCTTCTTTTTCTTCTGTTATAGGAAACGTACATTTAATAACTTTTATTTAAAATCGCATTTAATATGTCTAATTGCTACTTTTATTATAACAAGGAAGTCCATTTCATCAGAATTCTACCTTTTTACTGTTTAAACTCTATGGATGTATAAAGAGATGTGTGGGACAATTTTTATCCAATGTTAATAGTTGCTCTTTCATTGGTGGCAAGGGTTTGTATAATTTTTCTGTTGCTCTTTGTAATTTTCTGTATAGCTAGAATTTATTGTAATGGGTATGTATCAACTTTGTAAAAACAGTTGAGTCATTCTTTTAAAAGAGCTCGACAGGCAGAAAGGAAGTGCTCAGAAAGGCTGGGAATGTGTTGAAAGAATGTAAGAACAACATGGGATCCTGAGTTGGCTCCTGTGTCAGAAAATGGACATTAATGAAAAAACTTGCAAAATTTGAATAAGGGGCTTTGATTATTAGTATTGGGTTAATGTTAAAATGGATTTGATGGTTGTACTGTGGATAGTCATGAAAGATGCTCATAATAGAAGTTGAGTGAAGGGTGAAAGGAAACTTTCTATACTATTTTTGCAACCAAGTCTAAAATCATTTCGAAATATAGTTGAAAAGGGATAAGACTGTACTAAATTGTATAAATAAAAAGTCCCATTTTGATCCATCTTACTTTTGAAATGGAAATCCTATTATTCTTTGTGAAATAAATGAGGGAATAAAGATAGCCAAAGACAAATGCGCATAGTAAATAAAAATTGCTGTTAGGTATATGCTGACTTTGATTCGTAGTTTTAGAGTTCCAGGATATTCTGGGAAAGAAATTTGCTGATGTGAATGTATAATGTTGGCAATATACTATCACCACTGTTATTAATATTTTAATAATGTTTGGTGTGTCAAAGACCAAAGCAATTCTGTATTCTATTCAAGCAGTTTGTATACATATTATACTTCTAAAGTAATTAGTAATATACTTTCAGTTTAATTTAAAGATTGTTATTTAATTTAAAGATGGTTTATTGTAATTTAAAGAAAGTTATTTATTTTGACCAGAGGAATAATTAAGAAATTAGACCAGTAGTTTATATCTCCAAGTTAGTTATGTATCTTGACGGTTACATAATCTATATTGGAAGTGACTTAAGCATGGTATTTGTGATGCGTCAAGGGAAAGCCCATTTGGTCTAGGTTGAAATAATTTCCTTAGACAAGGAGTACTCTACCTATCAGTTATATTATTCTTCACATCCATTTTGGTACCAGGACTAAATGACATCCACACACCACCATATATCCAAACACTCTATAATATATTTTTAGAACCCTCTAATGCATTCTGATTGTTTCATAAAAGAGCTGTCTTTTAAAAGAGCAGAACAGGTTCATTGCAGAGGAGTTCTCTGGTATGTTCTGAAGCAGACAGAAAACAACAAAAATCTTAGAAACTCGTAACTGACAAAAATCAACAGCATTTGTTTTAGTTTGGAAACAGCACCTATTTCTTCTAAAAGAGCAAGAATTCACAGCAAGAATATTATTTTTGTTTACAAGAGTTGTGTCTGAGCCCTCTAAAATACGACTGTCAAGTCAAATGTCAAGAATGTTAATTAGTGAAAGGAAGGGGAGGAGTTGACAATGGGAGGCAGGCCGTCAGCACCAGCTCACTCTGTAAACAGAGCTGTGTCTTAAATTCCACAGCAAGGGCATGGAGGCATTCTTTCAAAAGAGGAGATAATAGATAATGAAGCATCTAGCAAAGAAGATATCAAAAGCTGCTGTCAAAACACTGTTTGTCAAACAAATATACTCTGATCGTAAACTGCCAAAAACTGAGTTTCAGTTTCTTTAGCTCACCAATGTGTGAGTGTGAGTGTTCACTATTTGAGTTTTATTTCAGCTCTTCTCATTGTGGTCATTCCTTGTTTGAATTAGTTCATGCCCTCTGTTCAGAGGATCTCTCTAAAGTAGATTATAAGATTCAGAGATATTTTTAAGTCCATTGATAAATTCTCCAATTCTAAACATTCTGCTGCTGTTTAACCATCAGTCCATTAGCCCAGGCAAAAAACAGGGAAGAAATATAGACCCATGTTAAAATCAACAGGCTCTTTATTTCCTCAATGCTCCTGTGTCTTCCCCTATTTAGATATCATATGGTATATGCAAATAGATGTGGATAGGTTTGACAATTATTATTTTCGTTTTCTTTTAGACCTAGAGTTTAACCAAAACCATCTCCTCCATGAAACATCATCCCAAATTCAACAGAGTGGAACTTGGCAGACAAATTTTAATTATAAAGCCTGCATCTATCTTGTGTTCATTAATGTCATGGTTAACTTGGAAGTAAAGAGGCATTTTGCAACATCACTGGTCACTTCTCAACTCATTTAAAATTAATCCCAGTTAAAATAAAAAGTAACACAAATTGAACAGGGTATTTTTCATATTAATTCTGTAGGTGCACTGTCAGAATTATAAATCAGCTTTGCTTATGGAGTAAAACGAAACACATCCAAATGTAGTATTTTTAGGAAAAAAAAGTCTGAAAAGAGTGCATATGTTACTACAAATTTTTATTAAAGATAAGCAAAACTCTTCAATGTGCGAAAAATTATTGAGTGGACGAAAATCTCCACCACAGATGTAATTATTCCCATACTCATAGTTAAATATTTAATGCATGCCTTGAGGATATACCATAAATCAACCCCTTCTCTTTTCCTCTTACCCAGTCTCCAAAATCTACCTTCTACCCCCAACCCCAGACTCACGTCAAATTGCAAATAGCTTGATTGGATAAGCATGATCATCAGATCAAACTGTGTGATACATTTTTGACACTTGCTGATTAAAGTATGTTGGGTGTTGTTTATCTTTCTACCTAAGTGTATTCCACCCATCATGGAGAGAAACGGGGCTGAGAGAAGCCTGCCTCAGCTGGTGGGGTCACGTCCACTCACAGATGTTGAGGAGTCTCCATGACAATGAGGACTTGAGGTGGGGGAGAAGAGACCCAGATGTCTGCTTTGCCTGCTATGTAAAAGCCATGTGTCTGATTTTTCAAGTCTAGGTCTTTAAAACCTAGGTCTTTAAAATCTCATTTGCAGTGTGCAGTCAGCAGCGGGGTACAGAGCTCAAGACCTACCCCAAGGGGTTAGCAGCACTGTAGCCTCTGAGACCACCGTGCCACCTGGCTGTGTGTTCAGGTGTCATCCCTCCCCTCGGCAGGGCCGGGCTGGCCACCAGACCGACTGCAGAACCAGTTATTTGTATATTATGTTTTAAATCAACCTCAGAAATGTTAAATTTGGTGAAAGGCAGGATGTTCATAGAATTCATTCTCCAAACTGGACATTTTTGAAGAGAGCCCTAATAATCATGTCAGGTCAACAGGCATGAGTGTATCATGCCCCAGAAAGACTGGGACACATGGCCATACCTGCATTTTTCTGTTTGGTAATTTGCAATTACTGGACAACTTGAAGCATGTGTAGCTTCCCTGCGGTCCTACCTCCAGGGTTATACTGCCTGGAAATGATTTTGAGGGTGTATTTTGGGGCAAAACAAACTTGTTGAAGAAAATGTCCTCATAAATGTGTAGCAATAACTTCAGGGGAATTCACATTCCCACTTGTCTTCTCCACTGTGGTTACAGGAGATTCTAGAATTAGAAAAGAAACCAAAAAATGAAAGACCTGTTCTAAGGGCTTAATTTTGCCCTTCAGGAAACAAACATACAGAGTGGCCCGTGGGTTTTTAAAAAATGCTCCCCATCCATCTTCCACCTCCTGTTCCTTCAACCGCCTCTCTTATTTCACTTTTTGAAAAAAGTTGTTTTATCTCTGGCCTAGAAACTTTGATACCGTTTGTCAATATCAGGAAGTCCATTGAGTGGGATTGCACATTACCCTTGCCAGAGCACGGCTGGCCGTCCAGCAGACATCATTTTATGCTTTTGTCTTTCTTTATTTGAAATACCTCTGATGTATCATCTCAGACAAAAAATGTAGTCGTTCAACAGCTCAGGGAAGAACGCCTGAGCTTGCCACAGGAGACAGGGCTGAGACTCGGGAGTTGGGGGGAGTGTAAATAAAGTAGAAGCCTGGGCAGAGCTACAAGAAATATTTAGCATTCCTGGCTTCCCACAAAGGGTAGGTCAAGGAGAGGGAATGAGCAGTTGGGATGGAGCGCACACCACAACTATTCTTTTTCGGTCCTAATCCAGTCCACTGTAACACATAAACGTCCCGAGTGGGCAGACCCCGAGTTTATTCTGCTGTGTGGCAAATGCTGAGTAATTACACACGATGCCTGTCTATATGCAGGATGGGGTCAAACTCTGTGGCAGACACAGCTGCTGGTTTCGTGGCTGAGTGATAAATCCACTTTTGCTAACAATCATCAAAGCCATATTCATAACAGTCTGTGTTTAAGGGATTGAGCACTGAAAGTCCGCTTCCACAGGCCCCCGTCAAAACAAAGTCCGCTTCTTTACTGTGTGTCCACAGGCAGTCTGTGTCGAAAACCTGATGTCAGATTTCTGGAGTGGGATCTTGGAAGAGGAGCCATGCTCACTGTTATTTGCCTGGATTGTGAATTGAAGATGGGCCTCTCTTTTCTTGAAACGCCGGGGGGATAAAAAAAATGCACCTTAGGATCCAAAATAAAGACAACTACACACGTACGCCAAAACAGAACAGCCATTTTGTTTTAAAAGCTCGGTCATTGACAGGTCCTCTTGGGTTAATTCATCTCCTGCTGCAGGATCTATAAAATACTGTATTGAAACGACTTCAGTAGGTTTCCAGCAGTGGGATTTTCCAGCTACTGGAAAGACCCAAGGCCATTGTAAGCTCATTTGTTTTTCTTAATTTGAGCCTCTGGTTATAGAGAAATTACAGAACCATCTTGTTGCTGGCTGCTAATCCCCTCAAGCACTTCTGAGGCAAACACTCTAGAAGAGGATGTGAGCAGAAATACACATGGAAAATGGGACACTGTGACCGAGGGGTCAGCAGGTGGACAAATGTCACATAAACCTCTTCTGCACTATGTGGATGACCAGGTTTCAGGTGATAAAACTGAGAAGGTGCCTCCCATTGTGGGGCCGTAGCAACAAAAGGCTGTTCATAATGCTCTTAATACAGAAGTGCCTGTATTAGTGTTCTCCAGAGAAAAGGAAACACTGAGAGAGAGAGAGAGAAAGGAATTGGCTCACACAGTTATGGAGTCTGGCAAATCCCAAAATTTGTAGGGTGAGTTGACAAGCTGGCAACCCAGGAGAGCCAATGTAGTTATGGTGTGAAGGCTGGCAGGCTCAAGATACAGGAAGAGCAGATATTCCACCTCAAGTCCAAAGACAGCAAACAACCCATTTTTCCTTCTAGTTCAAAGATCAGTAGGCAGGAACATTTGTGTTTTGTTTTGAGGAGGGTCAGCCTTTCTGCTCTATTTGGGCCTTCATCTGATTGGATGGGGTCCACCTACATATGGTGGGCAATCTGCTTTGTTAAGTCTACTGATTCAAATGTTAAATATCACCCAGAAATATCCTCACATAAACATCCAGTATAATGTTTGACAAAATATTTGGGTACCATGTGACCCAGGCAAGTTGACAATAAAATTAACCATGGCAGTATCTGGCCATGAAATGATAAAACTGAGTTTAAAATCCAGCTCGTTCTGACTCCACAACCCATATCCTTTCTACCACTGTGTTACTGATTTTGTTCTCAGGAAACTTAATTGATCTTAAGGAGGCAAGATTTATAAACATAAAAACTCTAGATAAGAAAGGTATGTGAAATAATGTGTTATAATAAACGGTCAGTCATAATAATCAGATAGTTGACTCATCTGCTATAAAGTGTGAGCCATGCGTACACCCAAGTTTTATTCCCAGTGGTGTAAATGTCCTTTTTTCACTATTTCTTGAGGAGGATATCAACTGTAACACACACTGGAGTGTCTTGCAGCTCCACATGGAGGCTGGAACTCAGAGGTGTATGGACCTTCCTGGCAACTTCCCGGCTCTGCTCACAAGGTCTAGCTGTCTGCTGATGCCATGTGATATGGTTTGGCTGTGCCCCCACCCAAATCTCATCTTGAATTGACTCAGTAGCAAGTAATTTAATCATGGAGGCAGGCTTTTCCCATGCTGCTCTGGTGAAAGTGAATAAGTCTCATGAGATCTGATGGTTTTGGCAGTTATCCTCTACATGCTCTCTTGCCTGCTGCCATGTAAGACATGACTTTGCTCCTCCTTTACCTTCCATCGTGATTGTGAGGACTTTCCAGTCAAGTGGAACTGTGAGTCCGTTTCTTTCCTTTATAAATTACCCAGTCTTGGGTATGCCTTTATTAGCAGCATGAGAATGGACTCATACACTATGCTACATGCTTGGTGACAGCAGTGATGGAGACAGTGCCCAGGGTTGCCTCCCCATGACAGCTAGCAAGGGCCATGATGCTTTATAATTACTGTCAGCCCAGAATTAACTTCCATTCCATAGACATTCATGGATGAGTGCTATAATACATAAAAAGCACAATATTGAAACAGACTGGGACTAAAGGGAGACAAAGACCCAGTCTCTGCTTCCAAGTGCTTGCAATAGAAGGGGATAAGAAACATGGCTGTGTAAGAGAAATGCCAGATGATAGATACATGCAATATCTAACTCTGGCAGTTCCCAAGGGGAGGGATTTCACTGCATCCAGTGGGGAGCTGAGCAGAGGAGGCATTTGACATAGGCCTGAGAGTATGTGTGTGAGTCCAGCAGACAGACGTAGGGCGGGAAAAACAGGAGCAAATGCACAAATGAGGAGAAGCAGAGGATCTGTCTAAACAGCAATGACTCATCCCGTTTGTCTGAATTGTAGAAGATATGAGAGGGAGTAGCAGGAATAAGACCTATTTTCTGGGCTTATACTTCACCCTAAAATCCAGTCATATGTAAGATTCATCTCTTATGGCTTATCCTCCTGAGCAGGACCAGACACCCCCAGGCAACAGGCAGCACTTGCCCAAAGGTCAGGCTGCTGAACTGCTCTTCTGTGTGCATGTATGTGAGGACCCATGATGCAGAGGCCACAGTGTCCTCCTCGCCCAGGAACTCAGCCTGGCTTATGAGAACAAACCTCACTGGCCTGGGCAACTGGTCAGCTCTACTTCCTGCTGTCTCTGTCCTCCACCCCACCCCCTACCCAGGCCAGCCTCTCTGTCCTAAAGCTGAGACCTTCTGAAGAGAAGGCTGAGTCAGCTCTGCTGGCAGCCAGAGGACACTGAGGAGGCCACCACTTACAGGGGACCTTGTGCTCTCAGGTTCCCAGTGCTCCTAGGGTGGGCAGCCAGCACTGCTTTTTTTCCATCTGGTTCCAAGCAATGGCTAAGGCTGGCAGCTACCTATCAATTAAGCTGTAAGGTGTTTGCCCTTGGGATGTGGTTTAAGTGTGACTCTGAGGTTTAAAACAAAACAAAACAAATTCTGTTTCACTGCATCTTTAATTGTTGACTTCTGGGGAAGTATCTTCTAAAGACAAGCTAGGCACAATCACCTGTGGGCCAAACTCCATGAACAGAGGTGGGCATGTCAGAATCCAGTGTCAACTCTTCACTCATCTCACTGCCTGGGAAAGTGTCTGGTTCTACCCTGGCCCCAACATCTCAGCTCTAATGCATACTATTCATCAGAACTGACTGGAAGGTTGCTTGAAATGCAGAGGCCGGGGCCCACCCCAGGCAATGAATCCTAATCCTCAGGCTGAGAACATAGGCCTGTGGGCTTTTATTTTTTATATATCGCCCCAGGTGATTATTATACACAACCAGGGTAGAAAACCCTTGCCTTAGGCAAATGCCTTATAATGTTTTTTTTAATTGCATTCACATTCTCTATTCATTGCCTTCTAGAATTTCAAGCGTCAGGAAGGATCTTGGAGATCAACCAGTCTAGCACTTTGTAAACTCATGGTGGTGAGAAATAGTGTAGGAGCTGGGGATATAGTGGGCGGTCCTTCCCAGGCTTATATGACTCAGAACCATCTGCACTTAGAGTAGAGATTAGCATCCCACCGCTGGAGGGACACAAGTGGGAAGTGCTGGCCTAGCTCAACCCTGCATGATGCTACAGGCTCTGCACCTCCTGCTTCATTCCCCTCTACTGTGCTGCTTCTGCCTGATCCTATACCCCGGCTTGGGGTAAAGATGACACATGCAACACATGAGACACTGGTGAGAAAACCATATTCTAGAAGTATGTGAAGTAACGCATGCATGCCATGGCCCAGGGGACTTGGCCTTTTTCTCAGTATCGCTTTGAGACCATGCTGTCACAGAGTATCTTAGAGTCATTGAAGAAAAGAGGCCTTTTTTTCAAGGATATTTTTAAGAAATAAGAAATTCTAGATCTTGAGGCTTGGAAATCAAGAATCCTCGACTTCCATCCCAGCTTGAACACAGGTTCTTGGTTGCATTCTGAGGGAGCTTAGAACAGGAATCAACCTCCAACCCCAGAGGCTGTCAAGGCTGAGTTCCTAGCAATGCTCAGCCAGGGGTAGATGCTGGTAGCAGGAGGGAGGATGGGCAGCCAGCATGTGGGAGACAAGAGTAGGGAGCAAGAGGAGGCTGGGAGGGGCGTGGACAAAATGAGACTGCCTTGGCCCCTCCCTGCCCAGAGTCCAGGCTGCATGTGGTCCACCTGGCACCTGACACTCCATATGGCATCAATTAAATGGACTCTTCAGCTAATGATCTAAGGACTATGCAGTTATCTGCTTTACACTCTCAGGAGATCTAGCCTGGTGCCTCGTTCAAACAGATTGTTCATAATTGTATGAATAATGACGAACTAAAAATGACACAGCAGGGAACTTCATCTTCAGAGGAAAACTGCTCTTACCCACTCTCCTAAGGAAATCTGCCTGTTTTCTAGGAGGAGGAGCTCTCTGGCGAGTTGGGGCTGACCCCCATTTCTCATCAGCTCATCAGAGAGACAGAGCTGTTCCAGGAGTCCTCCCCCAGCCTCCCCACCACACACACAGGCTTAATCCATTTATTTTCAGATCCTTGCCCAGAAATCTCCAGGAGCCCTGACCAGGCCTTGCATTCCCAAGTTCAAATATTTTGCAGCAAGAAAAGCCATTCTAACATGAAGCTTTTAATAGCAAATAAATAAAGTGATCCAGACTCCAAATGGTCCAGGCAGGGCCACCCCACATAGGGCTGTGAATATCACAATAGGTGATTGTTTTGAAGTGTTTTAATGAGTCTCAAAACATCCTACATAATATCAGCCTCCACTTCGGTCCTCTTGACAGGCTCCAGTAAATAACATGAGTTGACAGGAATAAAACAGCTTGCTCAGGAGTAATTGAGTGGAATTAGAATGAACAGACAAGAAAGAAAAATTGGCGCTTGGGTCACAAGGAACTTTTTGTTAGGAACGCTCTGGGGGATTTGGTGGGCTGTGGTCCCGCTGACTAATCACCAGTATAGAAAGTTTACAATCTCTCCACCATGCCAATGTCTTTAATAACTTGAAAAGCACAAGAGGTGGCTGTTAATTTCAAAGACAGTTATATGAAGCTTTTATTGAGTGTGGCGCAGAGTATATAGTTAGCAGCCTGCAAGATAATGAACCCTTTAAATAAGGCTTTCAAAAAAGCAATTCTATTTTTGCTTGAGCCAAAAGAACAGTGATTTTCTTCTGTTATTTCAAGGCAGAAAAATGTATGTGGAGTACAATCTCTCCACTGCACACACAACCGGCCATTTTTGTCATCAAGGGCATCTGCCCTTGATTTCACAGAACCATGACTATTCAGGTGGAATAAGGGTTGATATTGTCATGACACTCCTTTCCCAGGGAAAGATCAGATGGGCAAGGAAGGAGTTAACTGTGGTGGCACCACCCTCGTTTTCCTGTGGACCTGGGGCTTCTCTCCTCACCATTGGCTGATGATGCTATGAAGAGGTAGAGCTCCCTTTGCATGGTAATGCCATGATGTGGCAAAACCAGAGATGAAACCAGTGGGTTCTTTGAGATACAGAGAAAGAGAAACAACCAGGACAAGGGCAGGACTTCAACTGATTCTGCAAGGGGTATTTTGGGGGCCAGAGACCATGTGTGAGGAGCAAAGTGGGTATAGATGGGCTTTCTGCTCTAGACCCCTCTAACCATGGCCTTTTCCTGACTCTTCATGTGGTGTGCCAGGGACAGATGAAATGGGCTGTCGATGGGCCTGGAGTCTCTGAGCTATGGTGACAGGGATGGGTCCTTCCCCTACCCCCAAGGCAGTCATCTGTGATTCTGACCTATGAAATACCGTATGCATCTATCATTCTCCCTCTCCTCCTCCACCTTCCTCCTTCTCCCCCAGGGGGTATATATGTCTAAGTCAGTGGAGAGATTGAGATAGAGAGATTTGTCTTGCCCACCTTGGAAGCCATCAGTTGTTTACTTATCCTGTGATTGTTGTGTTGGGTGTTGGTTAAGTGCTGTGCTGAGAGCTGAGGATACAAATGTGAGAAAGTCAGACATGACACCCCCCACCCCCGAGCATCTAGGCCAGCCCCACCTGGGCCCTGCCTTCTCCCCTCATCTCCTTGAGTATGAGAAGCTGCCTTCACTCCTCATCTCCTTGAGTGTGCTGTGACTAACAGCAATGGCTTTGGCAGGCTGTGGGCCCCCAGGGCTGAGGCTCAATGGGACAACTCCTACTGGCCAAGAAGTCAAAACAAAACAAAACAACAAAAACAAAAACAGGTCTTTTCTAAGCCAGTCCTGTGAGGAAAGAGAACAAGATAAACAGAGAGATTAAAGAAAAATGAATTATTTCCTGCCTCAGCCCTGGCAACAAACATTGTCTTTCTCATTACCTAATTCAGTTTTGTTGGAAACGTGCGTTCTGCCTTCACTCTGATTTTTTATTTGAAGACACATTTCTGCCCTTCATATAAGATGGGGAGTTTAGCCGTTTCTGGGGATTGGCCTTGCAAGATACATCAAGTTTTACATCTTTCTTGGTGTCAGTGCTTGATAGCCCAGAATAACCCCTTCTAAAAGTTTTCAGGATCTGGTAAGCCCTGGGCAGAAGCTCACAGCCTCACTGTCTCTAGCAGTCAGGAACATGCTGGGAGCTGCCTCCATCTGTGGGAGTCTGGAATGCCTAGAAGGCGATTTGCAGCCCACACTGAGTTGGAGACAATCTCAGATTCCTGCTGGCCTCAGATATGCAAAGATCCCAGAGGGTCTCCCTGTTTTAGGGAAAGAGAGAACTACTTCTACAGTTATCAGAAAGCAAAATTATCTGAGTCAAATTCTTCTTCCAAAGGTCTTAGTTAAAAAAAAAAAAAAGAGAGAGAGAGAGATTTTTAATGCACTTTTGAAGTTTTTATTCCCTTTAATGTTTAGTGATTCCCAGTCCCTGCAGGGTCTTGACGCTCCTGGAGGATCTAGTTGAGTGCAGATTGCTGTTCCCTACTTCTGACCCTCCACCCCTGAGAATGTCTTGAGTGGGGCACAGGAATCTAATTGTGTAACAGCTTCCCAGTGATTCTTCTGTTTTCATCCAGAGCCACTCAAAAGGAATAATGGTGATGCTGTCCCTCTGGGGCTACCTATGGGGCAGGAACATCAGAGACCCCAGACTGGATGGAACGCCCTTCTTATCTTTCTAAGGAATGGTGATCTTGGGGCTTTGGTACAGCAGGGGAGTAGGAATGCTGGGTCTGGGAAGCTCTCAAGCCAGAGCCAAACACCCTTTCTTAAGCATGCCAGCCTGCTGACTCGCATCCTCGGGAGCTCGGTCAGTGGGCCCCCAGCAGTCCGCAGAGATGTAGTTTGTAGAAGTGTAGGAAATGCCAGTATGTGACAAATGCCATCTCTGGAGAATGACTGGTAAGCTTTTTGGGAGGTGCCCTGGGGGCCAGGCTGAGCAGCTGGCAGGGGCAGGAGGTGGGTGTTTCTGAAGTCAACCTGAGGTTCCATAAAGCCACGCCCTTTTGCCCTCACTTCATGCCCATCTCACCTGTCACCATGACCCTTGCCAGGTATGCAGGTGCTTGCTACCCAAGGCTTCTTGAGCTACCCCGTACTCACACGAGCGCGAACCAGCCTGTACAGAGACATCCTTTTGGGTTGGAATGAATTCCTCCCTCAGAGAGGCTGGGGGCATTTCTGACCATTTTGGAGCTTCTAGAATATAATCTCCCTTGTGAGCATTTGAGTACAGATCCTCTGGGCAGAAGAGGCTTGCTTCTCTATGCAGGACCCACTTGTCTACAAGGAGAGAAATAGCTCCTGATCTAGTGCCCAAGGTTTGTTATTTTTAACAGCAAAAATACAGAGAAATTACTATTCAGAGCTTATTTCCTGGCCAACACAGGCTATGGATGAGTGGAATGGAAAGGCTGCCACGTGTACATCACCACCTGCGTGGATTCAAGTCATGGGTCAGATCTGCCTTGGCCTCCGGGAAAATAGTTCTACACAGCCAGTACACGGGCAGCAAGGGACATGCTGGGTCAGTCTGTCAACAGCTATTTACTGAGCCCCTGTCATCACGAGGCACTCCTCTGGAATTTTTGTTTTGTAAATTAACCTTTAAAAAAAGCCAGGGACATGTGGGCTGTATTGCAGCCCTATGACGGACCGTGACCACATCCAAACCCCCCTCCAACCTCTGGCATTTATAAGACTAATTCTGGAGAATTCCAAAGATGTCTGGTTTCATAGAACTACTCTCCACCACTTTGTTTCCAATGAATTTTCATCTCTAAGGTGGACTGACCAGGATGATCCATCAGGAGGCTGTGACACCACTAGCCTTATCTTTTAATGTTGTTAATCCTAGCCGACGAGGGATGGGTATGTAGAAGCTCCTCTTCTTCTGAACCCAAGCAATGGCTGTAGGAACCATTTAGCCAGGAGGATCATCAGACTACAGATGACCCCTTTGGGATCCCTGAGAGTCAGAGGAGCACTCATCACTTCTGTTCTTTATGTCGTCAACACATCCCAGGCTGAGCAAAAGTTCTGAATGAAGAAATGCTGAGGTTTCTTGGACTTAGCTGGGGCTGTGGAGGAGATACTCCCTTTCTCATCCTCACAAGGGGTCCTTGCTATGGCCTCACAGCAGCAGCACTAGAGGATCCATCCAGAGAAAGGCCTACTCTTTCTCCCTTGCTCCTGGTCCCTTCCCACAGAGACTCCCGGCTGAGTGGTGATGGGTGGTTTAAACTATTCCTGTTATCCTTTCTGTTTGAGTCAGAGCTGCAGACTTCCCTGGGAAGCGTGGCTGGGATTTCATACTTCCTTCAATCCTTTCTTCATTCATTCATCCATAGAGTATGGATTGAGCTGCTACTGGGTACCAGGCAATATCGCTGGCCCACCTTGTGGTCTGCCAATCCAGATACTAAATACTTACTATGGTGAAGGTGCTATCAAGGTGGGTGAGGCCAGGCAGGCCTGGTCAAGCCCTGGGACATCAAATGGCATGGCAAAGGTGAAGGAAGGCAACCCTTGGTGCAAGAATTTGAGTGACATCCAGCAAACCCCCAGGGAAGCAGTGGATTCTGGGAGAAACTTAACACTGCAGAGGTCCGTAGGGTCTGTGGTCATAACAATTAGGAAAGCTGGTCTGCAACCCCTCTCCCACCTGCTCAGCACCACCTTAGGGCCCAGCTCTTCTGGCTTTGATGGGCCAGTACCAGATTCAGACCAGACAACTATTCTGGCAGGGGCAGAAAAAGATCCATAGAATGAAGATCCTTAGAATGTTGTAGTTTATTCTTCGAAGTGAGTAGAGAGATCATAGGAACCCTAACATTTGGGTCTTGCCCTAGAAGGTTTTTCTTCTGTGGAAGTACTGTGGGTATTCTTCCCAAAAATATAACAGTGAGTTCAGGATAAAGGGGAGCCAGGAATCTCAGAGCCTCTCCCTCTGAAAAATGGGACTGAAGAATCCCTGTTCTTCCTCCCTGCACAGTGAGGAACTATGCTCTCACCCTGCATCATTTCATCCTGGCTCAGGACAGAATATCCTCATCACAACATGCTGGCTTATCTCTGGGTTAAAGGAAGATGGGATTAAATGAGGCCTATTGGATTTCCCAAGTATTGCCTCCTCCCATTTCTTAGATAAGGCTTTCCTCATAGGCTTTTTTTTCTTTTAAATCACAGGGTTGTTTATAAGACAGAGAAAGCATAAACGCAAATGCTAAATCATCTGATACTCAACAGTCTGGTACCAAATATCTGAAGTAAAAAGCCTGTGACCTGATGATGGCATCCAAGTAATAAATCACTCTGATCAGAAAAGGATGCAAGAAAAGCAGCTGAAAGTCTGTCTCCCGGGCCACGTGGCTTTGATCTCCAGGAAAGTGGATATTAGTGCAGACAGCAGTTCATAGGTCTTGATTAGTTCATTCAAACCAGTGACTATGATTTCTCTGTAGATACAAGCACAAAAAAAGTCAATAAACGTTGGGCTGAACTTTAAACAACTGTCTTTTCAGAGAAAACCCAGTTGCATACAAGGAAGATTGCTACACTAGCCTGAAGACAAATGTCTACGAATACTGTGCACTCAAGTACAGGAAGGAGTTTTGTTCAAGGCAGCACAGAAAACAAATTACTCTGGTCTTAAGTAAGATCCTTTGAATGGGCAGCAGCAAATCAGTACAAATGAGGACAAATGCATTCTTGACTGAGAGGATTTCCTTATTCTGCCTGAAAAATGCCACCAACCAGGCTGTACACAGCTATCTCCCAAAAAACTGGGGCCTTCAGTTATATGGTGGTTGAGTCAATTTGGTGGAAGTTCAAACCCCTAAACCAACACCTTCATTCACATTCCTGGGTACTGGCATTATATTTCTAGGCAGCCAATTGAAATTTGGCCATGGTTTTGTTTTGCATCTTTTGGCCAGGAAATGTAAATGCAGCACCCATAAAGCGCTGAGTCCACAGAGCCTGTGGCAGGGTCAGCAGAGACTTGATGTCATGAGGAACAGGAATGGCCGCAGATCCCATTTTCCTGGGACAGTCCTGGCTTAGGACTATGGTTCTAGAGTCCCTTCCGGCTTGACTTTGTCACTCTCTACGGTTTCTCAGTTTGGAATGAGGAACTACAGTCACTCTAAGAGAGATCATTTCCCTAGCCCCAGGCATTGTTTCAAAGAATGGATGTATATTGGGGCTTTTCTCTTTAGATAAAGGAAGAGTCTGTGCTTAGGCAGGTGGGGTTGATTCTACTGAGAGAAGAAAGGCGCCCCCACAGCCTTGGGTGTTTTCTTCCCACAGGCACCTCAGACCGAGCCCTAGAATGGGTGGGTCAGAGGCTGAATGGGCGACCCCACTGATGAGGGATCTTGTGAGATCTGGCAGAGAGGGGCAGGCTTCCCATTTCCATGCTGAACCCAGAGGCATCGTCTGTTGGAGACCAGGGAGCTGCAGGGGCCCAGAGGCAGGGAAGCAGTTTATGTCATAGGACTCCAGCTCCCTCCGTCTCAGGGCTTGGCCAGAGAATGCACACTGAGCTTACCAGTAAGACAGGTATTTTGGAAAAACCTGATTCAAATGTCGTTGTCATCCTCCAGCCCAGACTCCACTCCACTCCTGGACAGCAGCTAGTACTTAGTGTTTGGCCGTGCTTTTCTAGAGCCTTCCTTTGGGGTACTTCCTTTGGGGTACTCCTACTAGAGTGCAAGCTCTCTCAGGGCAGGGAAGTCATCTTTGCCTTGCTTACAGAACCTGGCCACCCTCATTAGGTTCATTAGAAGGTGCCCAAGTAATGTTGGTTGAATTAATGAATGAAAGAGAGTGAAGTCCAATGCATCTAATTCTCTAGCTTGGTAGCAGCTGACAAAACTTAAAAGCTGGAGAAATTAAAAAATATTTGAACTAAATGATATAGAAAAATGCAACTTATGAAAATTTGTGGAATGCAGTGAAAGCCATATTCAGAGGGAAGTTTACAGCTTTAAATGTTCCTATTAGAAATGAATGGTCACTGATGGAATGAAACTATAAGAAAGAAAAAGTAAAAAAAAAAAAGAATAAGTTTTAAAAAAGAAATGAAGGAAGACCTAAAGTCAATCATCTAAGTTTCCACCTTAGGAAACTAGAGTAAAAGAGATTTTTTTTTTTTTTTTTTTTTTTTAGATAGGGTCACTGTGTGACCCAGGCTGCAGGCAGTGGCACAATCTCAGGTCACTGCAACCTTTGCAAAAAAAAAAAAAAAACTTGAAAGCTGAAGTTATCAAGGAATTGGCTAACTCATGAAACAATTCAGCCCTCTCTGCCCCTTTTTGGCCCAGGAAACACAGGTGTTCACCGAAGCTGTTAGTGTGCATTGCTAATGACTAGAATCTAAACCAAAGTCTCTTTTTATCCATGGTTTGTTTTTCCTGAGATAGAATCACTTTGTTATGCAATGAAGGTACATGAAGGTAAGATGCCTGAGAGATGTTTAACTTACTGGAAAAGCTTTAGACATGTGTTGAATGACTGATTTTGAGGTCCAACTCTGCATCCTTCTTCAAGGTACCTCTTGGGTGAGAAAGCAATGAGTAGTGGCGTTGGCTTCCGTGTTGGGTCCACACGGCTCTTAGGGGAGGTGACCACTCTTTATTGACATGCATTTCCCTTATTTAACTACGTGTTCTGTGCACAGATGGTATTTATCTTCAGGAGATGACTCACACCCTTGTCAGCATACCTTTCTATATTACACATCCCTATCATGTACAAACTGGACTTCAGAGTGGGCTGGGTGGTATTAGAATAATCTCTTCCCCCTTTTTAGAAGCTGTGAAGATTTTTGAATTTACTTACAAGATCCACTTCCCAATGAACTAAGACTTTGTAGGATTTTTCTATTGAAGATCTGGGTTTAAAGCCCAGCTCTTTTACGTTACTGGCTATGTGGTCTTAAGATGATTGTCTCTGTGCCTCAGTGTAATTACTTATAAAGTGAGAGCAATTGTCCTGATCTCATAGAGTCACTGAGAAGATTAAATGAGGTAGTAGCACTGAGAAAGTTTGAAGCAAACATTTTTTGAATAAATAAATGACTAAAACAATAATATGAATATTAAAAATCATTAACCAATTTAGTGTGTATAATGAGGCTGGTTATTTACTGAGTGATTCCTATGCATACAGACTAGTTCTAAGTTCTTAAAGGCCTATCACCCGGTAGTTAAGGAATTAGAATGTAAACCTACATCTTGTGGGTGGGCATCCAAGACCACACTCTTAACCTCTACCCACACTCCCTCTTCTGTACTTGTAGTGAATGTAATAAACTCCTTTGGCACTAAAGACTGCCCTGGAAAAAATGGCTAGCTTCTTAAACTGTGGCTCCCTTTACTCTAATGTAACTGAGGCTCTTACAGTTTTATAACTTACTGAGTGAAATGAAAAAAAAAATACTCTCAGAACATCTCGGTTTCTTCACTAAGTAATCAATGACAAATTTTGGGATCAAGTGTCTGGCTTCTGTTACCTGTTATTCTGAGCTGAGAATGCATCAGACTCAGGCCTTAGAAATAACTTCATTGAGGGTAGAAATGGAAACAAGTTTCTAGTTAGTAAAATCCGAGGCATATGATGATTTGACTCTACATGTTGGGCAAATAGGAGCCCCCTCTCTCCTGTTTCTGGAAAGGGTTTCGTTTTTCTTGGGCACATTATTTTCCTGGTTCTGATAGACTCTGCTGAATTTGAACTCATCCTCTGTCATGGTAAAAGAGTGTACAAGCATTTGCTCAGAACTGTGCTAGACTCTGTGTGGCTGCTTCAAGACAGTGGTTCTGCTTCAAGGAGGATCTTGATAATAAGTGATAGCTCTATCAAAATAAAAGCTATGCCAGCATCATTGTCAGGACCTTAACCAAAACTCACCTCTTTCAGGAAGTTTTCCAGGACTAATGCTTCTGGGCTCCAGGACCCTTCTGTTGCAGGTTGTTTATATATCTGTCTCTGCTACTTAATGTCAAAATAATAATGTCTTAATGTCTATCAGAATAAGAGCTATCACTTATTATGAGGCTGCGATGTTCTAGGACTATGCTAAGTGCTTCATGTATTTTTACAGTCAGGGTAGGCTAGTTTATGCTGCAGCAACAAACAACTCCCAAATCTGAGTAGCTAATGATGAGCTTACTTCTCAGTCTCTTGAAATGTTCAGTGCAGGTGGGATTCTGGGCAACCGGTAACTTTGAAAGATGGCAAAGTTATGGAAGTTCAGCGAGACTTCTTGATATAATATCCCTGAACTTTTATAGCTTTGCCATCTTGGGCTCCTGAAGAAAACACTAATTGTATGTTTTGAAATCCAGAAAAGGAAAGGGGTAAGGGATGTTGAGATCAGTCACTCCAGCCCTGGCTTAAGCCTCCCCTGGCACAGGCCCCAGGGGTGAGCTTGCTTCTGTGGATTTCCAGCCGGGAAGCACCACCCCGATTTATTTTCAGAGGTAGAAACTCAAGCAACAATTATCTCCCATCACAGCAAATTAAAAGCCCAGGCTCACCCATCCCAGGAGCAGGGTGAGCACAGGACCATAATGACAGGCCAAGGTTAGTGCATTTCCTTTAAAGGCATGAGCCACTTATGAAACACACAAAATAAACAGGGACATAAAAGTCCGTGGAAAAGGCCCACAAGTGAGAGCAAGCATTCGTGCCAAGATCAGAGAGTGTAGTTTGATTTTTTGGAGACCGAGGGTTGTAGCAGTAAAAAGTGCTCAGCAGAGGATGAATTGTTATCTATGTTTAGGATAATGTGAAGCTATTGTGTACTATGCTGCAGAGGGTGGGGGACAAGTGGCCCTATCTGTCACACATGCATATTTCTATGGCCTTAGGAGCATGGTCCACTTACACCCACTCTTACCAGAATCTCCTTTCCTACCTGGACCCCTGCCCAATGGAGCAGTGTGGCCCTGCTGGCCAGAGCTTCCACTTGGAATGCCTCTCCTATCTTTTTTTTTTTGAGTTGAAGTCTCACTCTGTTGGCCAGACTGGAGTGCAGTGGTGCAATCTTGGCTCACTGCAACCTCTGCCTCCTGGATTCAAGCGATTCTCCTGCCTCAACCTCCCGAGTAGCTGGGATTACAGGCATCTGCCACCACACCCGACTAATTTTGTACTTTTAGCAGAGATGGGGTTTCACCATGTTGGCCAGGCTGGTCTCAAACACCCAAGCTCAAGTGATCTGCCTGCCTCAGCCTCTCAAAGTGGTGGGATTACAGATGTGAGCCACCACACCCGGCCTCCTCTCTTATATTCTATGCCAGCAACATTTCCAGGACCTTAGTCAAAACTCACCTCTTTCAGGAAGTCCTCCAGGACTAATGCTTCTGGGCTCCAGGACTCTCCTGCAGATTGTACATATAGCTGTCTCTGCTACTTAATGTCAGTGAAGATTTGTGGTTGTGTCAGTTTTTGGGGGAGTTCTTTTGAGCTTTGTTATCATATAAGATCTTCAGGAGTATAGATTTTTTATTTTTCTCTATATTTATGCTTCACATGTTTAATTTCCAAAAAAACATTTTCTCATGCACCATCTGATTTTATCTTTAGTATCACCAGGTGAGGTGGGTGGAGATTCCACATGACAGATGGGAACTTATATAGCAAGATGGCTGAGAGTATGGGCTTTTGCTTGGGCACATTTCTAATCTCCTGAAGCCCCAGTTCTCTCATCTATAAAACAGGGATAAAAGTAGTTTCTGCCCATAGGTTATTTTAAGGATTAAATGAAATAACAGGTAGCATGCTTACCTCACACAGTAAAATTGTCATTTTAATGATGATAGAACTCAGGCTCAGAGAAGTCAATATACAAGAGGTGGCTCAGTGTGGTATGAAAAGTGAAGGGCTTGGAGGCAGCAGATTCTGATGGGATCTGACATGCAATGACTTTGGAAAACCACTTTGCCTCTCTGGGTCTCGGTTTCTTCATCCTTTAAATAAGAAAAAATACATAATATGTCACATACGTTGGGGGGTTTGAGGGGATTCATTCAAAAGTACTTTTGAAAGCATATTGTAAATTGTGGATGATGCAGAAGTGTTAATTAACCAGCCTAAATTCATCCAACAGGTCCAGGCTAGAGCCAAATTTTCTTATTCCTGCTGTCCTTTCCAGCAGGTTGAGTTCCCTCGGAACCTCCATAAATGCTGCTGGATGGCTGATGGGGCACATAGGTGGGCTGTGTAGCACTCTCCAAGCACTTAGCATTGAGCAGTGGTGGCCCCAGCTAGCAGACTCACCCACTTTCCTCTCCACATTCATGGACACTGAAGTTCTGCAGAGAAAGCAGAGCTCAGAAACCAGAGCCATTTCTGCTGTTCCTGACTCCTTCACCTCATCTCTGCTGTTGACAAAGAGAACAAGAGGGGCAGTGAGAGAGATTTAACTATTATGTTGGTGCAAAAGTAATCTCTGGTTACATTGAAAGTAATGGCAAAACCCGGGATTACTTTTGCACCAACCTAATAAAATGGATCCTAGTGTATTAGGGATGGTGGCACTGGGACTGAATCTAAGCAGGAAGGGAGGAATCTTAGAATCCACACAGCAACCTGCATCCCAAAGCATGTGGATTTTACTAGTGTTTTCCCATTGGCCCACGGACTAACTTCTCTGAAACCAGCTTCTTTCTTGATCTGCAGGGAGAAGGTGGTTTGGTCTTCACTGCATGAAGTCACTTCGGTCTGCTCCCCTGTCTGTGGGCAAATTCAGGGTAGAAACTACCAGGTACTCTGACAACTACAGCATGGACTTCCCTGCTCAGAAAAGAACAATCTGCTTCTGATGTTTTACTTTGGTTGTACTTCAGGGATCGTCTCAGCTTCTTCAGAACAAAATTCCTGTGAAATGCTTAAGTTAGCCCAGACAGGGTCAGGTCTGGAGCAATCAGTTCAGCTTATGCTGAAATATCTTATTTCCATCCTGCCTGGTTCCATATCCACTTTTCTGAGCATTATTTCCTCTAGAAAAATTTAGAGGTCTCTGAGGAGCTGATTAGATGATGATGAGGTAAGCATACTCTCAGCACATGGCCACAAGGATTGATGGAGATCAAGGACTGAGAGGCTTGGCCCCAACCTTGACTGAGGATGATATCGGGAGTATTCCCAAGACCCTCCATCAGACACAGATGATCTGACCATTTATTGGTCATAAGGATGAGGTGGAAGTTAATGAGACTCTCTGCTTGGAACTCCCTGAACGTAAGATTACAGCATGTCTGTTTATCCAGAGAATTACATGGGTCAGAGAAGTAGGTCTTCACAAATTCATTAGGTTCATAAGAATCAGCCATAGTTATAGGAGAAAGATACTGAAGATACTGTGAGCTCCCTTCATCCTCCTGTTCAATACCTGCACAATCTTACCCTTGAAACATATTCCTTCTGTCTCACCTTAATCATGCATAGCTTTTCTGTTTCCTTACAACAATCTACCTCAAAATTTAGTGGCCTACAATAGCAACCATGTAAACCATGTATTTGTTTATGCTGCTGTGATTTGGACCAGTTTTAGCTGGGCAATTCCTCTGCCAGTCTCACCTAAGGTCATGTACACTGCAGTCAGTTGGCAGGTAAAGGGATGGGAATTGGGGAAAGACTAACTGGTCCCAGCTGGCCACAATCACATGTCTAGGGCCTCAGTGGAGATGGCTGGAACTACTGGGATGAATAGGACACTCTCCCCATGTGATCTCTCATCCTCAAGACCAGTCTAGGCTTTCTTAAGCCTGGGAGTCACTGGGCATGAAGAACATGAAAGCGGACACTCAGGGCTCCATGTCACTTCTGCCGCATTCCATTGATCAAAGCACATCATAGTGCCAGCCCAGATTCAAGGGGCAGAGGAAATAGACTCCTCCTTTTATTGGATGACAAATTAACATTGCAAAGAAGCATGCAACTAGGAATGGAAGAAATTTCTGGGGCCATCTCATGATATATCACAGTCACTGAAGCTGCATATTTATAAATTATTCCTTCACCCTTTAGAAATGGTTTGTTCCTCACTGGCAAGGGCAGATGCAGACTCAATTGGGGTGACTCATTTAAGTGGGGCTATAGGGTGAATATTTATGGAATGTCAACTGTGTGTAAGCATTGCACACCTGTAATCCTATTTAATTCTCAAAACAACTTTATGATACGTCTTATCTCTATTTTTTAACTAAGAAAGCTGATGTTAAGGAAGAGTTAATGAATTATTCAGTGTCACTCATTTATAATGGAGGGAGTTGAGGCTTTCTTCATCTGTAAAATGGGAATCATAAAACTTATCACCAGCACAGTTGGGAGGATGAAATGAAGTATTGTATGTGGAAATGGTTGGTAAACCCCAAAGCACTGTACAAATGTTAGCTGTCATTTTCGTTGAGCCAAGCAGACATTGTGTGGGGAGGAGGGTTGTCTAGGAAGGCGCCAGAGTCATCTGAGCCATACACCCACTGTTGTGTGTCTCTCAGCTGCTATTTACTTTGGCTTCAGTCCAAATCCTTCACCCAATACCTTTGGCGGCCACAGACAAGAAAGAGCCCTATGGGCCAGGCTGGCAAGCCAGGACATGTTCCAGGTGAAGACAGACATGCTTCCATTGGAAAAAGGAAGAGACTGAAGCGAAGCTCTAACTGTTTTTGCTCTTATTCTCAACTGCCTCAGTTGCAAGGTTTTTTATTATTTCACTTAAGGTCACACATACAACCTTGAATTGCTCTGAACTTACTTTCTCCCAACCGTTCTTTTCACTAAATCTCATCCAAACCTCATTCCCTCATCATGATGCCATCTATGTCTTCAATCTATTTACCCAATGTTTCCTCCCCCTCCTTATCTTATCTGGATTCTTAAAGACTTATTCTGTGATAGACCTCATTCTTGCAGGGATCAGGAGGAAGGGTCGGCCTTTTGCAGTCAGCCTTCACTAGTCTTCTCTTTGCACTACCATCTACCCAAACTAAGATCTCTTCCTCCTTTGAGGTTTAGGCTGCTCAGCTACACCATGTTCTTTTTTCCCTGCCTTGTTGATGTTGTCTATCGACCTCCCATCAGTCACTACCATCCTTCTTTGAGAGTTCTGGCCTCTCACACATAGCCTACCTGCCATCACCAAGGACAACTTCAACACTCATCCAACATCCTAGACTCAGAGTTCCTCAACTTTTATAACCCCATTATTGCTTCATCCATACCCCATGACAGCTGAATACCGTCCATCCACTGGTGACAAAGGCTGACTTGCAGATTGACTAGTTCAACTTATAGAAACTGTTCACAAAAAATGTCTGATGCAGGTGACAAAAGAAAAGTCGGATTTAGAGTCAGGAAATCTGGTTTTGGAGTCCTATCTCAACTCCTTACCAAAGATGAAAATTGAATAGAGAATGGCTTCTCTAAACCTGAGTTTTCTCATACTTAAAAGTGAGGAATAATAGCTCCTACAACTCTAGGACATAATAAAAACCAAATGTGATCAAGAGTAGAAAAAAATTATAAACTGTAGGATACTCAACAAATATCACTATAATCCCTGGAAAGAAAATGTACATGATTGTATAAATTATATGAATCCAATTTTTTATGTTAAGTGAAAATTGGAGAACACAAATTGTGAATTCTGGTTCTGATGGTGGATCGAATGTATTGCTCTATTTTCACTCCATCCCAAACTCCTGGAGATTTTAAAGGTACTAAATCAAGGGTGAGAAGAAAGACAAAAGAGACAATTACAGCAATGTGTTGAAAGCATGTGGTAAATAATAACAAACTACATCCTCCGGCTGCTTTGGGAAAGCAGAGAGGGATTTATATGACAACATTTCCAAAACAATCATCTGCCAGAACACTGGAATCCAGGAGTTCACCTTACAGGCAGAAGATTGGACATACCTTCTCTGGGAAACCTGATTAGCTCAAGAAAAAGCATCTTAAGATAATGACTTTGGGAGTTCCACCCAGATCACTCTACAAAGAAACTCATATTCAACAAGACCCACCCATGTTTTGAAGCCTTCAATCAGTCTTTTAGTGCCTCAAATATGTAAACATAACCAAAGACTGGCTGGGTGAGGTGGCTCATGCCTGTAATCCTAGCACTTTGGGAGGCTCAGGCAGGTGGATTGCCTGAGCTCAGGAGTTTGAGAACAGCTTGGGCCACATGGTGAAACCCTGTCTCTACTAAAATACAAAATATTAGCCAGGCGTAGTGGCATGTGTCTGTAGTCCCAACTACTCAGGAGGCTAAGGTGAGAGAATTGCTAGAACTTGAAAGGCAGATGTTGTGGTGAGCCAAGATTGTGCCACTGCACTCCAGCCTGGGCAACAGAACAAGACTGTCTCTTAAAAAAATTAAAATAAAAACAAAATAACCAAAGACCATCAGACATAGGCTTCTAATGTGAGCAATAGAAATAATATTGATTTTTGTATGTTTACGTGTTTCTTGTAACTTTACTGAATTCATTTATTCTAACAGATTTTTTTTTGAGATGGAGTTTCGCTCTGGTTACCCAGGCTGGAGTGCAATGGCGTGATCTCAGCTCACGGCAACCTCTGCCTCCTGGGTTCAGGCAATTCCCCTGCCTCAGCCTCCTGAGTAGCTGGGATTACAGGCACATGCCACCATGCCCAGCTAATTTTTTGTATTTTTTTTAGTAGAGACGGGGTTTCACCATGTTAACCAGGATGGTCTCGATCTCCTGACCTCGCAATCCACCCACCTCGGCCTCCCAAAGTGCTGGGATTACAGGCGTGAGCCACTGCACCCGGCCTATTCTAACAGTTTTTTTTTGATGAAATTTTTAGGGTTTCCTAGAAACAAAATCATGTCTTCTGTTAACAGAGACCATTCAACTTTTTCCTTTCTAATTTGGATGCCTTTTATTTCTTTTTCTTGCCTAATTGCTTTGGCTAGGACTTCCAGTATTATGTTGAATAGAAACAGTGAGAGTGGGATCCTTGTCTTGTTCCTGATCTTAGAGGAAAAGTTTTTAACTTTGCACTAGTATCAGGTTAACTGTAGGCTTGTTATATATGGCATTTATCATGTTGAAATACATTACCTAGTTTGTGGAGAGTCATTATCATGAAAAGATATTGACTTATCAAATGCTTTTTGTGTATTCACTGAGATAATCATATGTTTTTTATTTCTTTCTGTTAATGCAATAGATCACAATTATTGATTTGCATATGTCAAAATATCTTTGCATCCCAAGCATAAATCCCACTTGATTATGGTGAATGGTCTTTTTAATGTGCTATTGAATTTGGTTTGCTCATATTTTGTGGAGGATTTTTGCATCTTTGTTCATTAGGTATATTGGCATATAATTTTCTTTTCTTGCTGTGTCATTGTCTGGCGTTGGTGTCAGGGTAATGTTGGCTTATAAAATTATTTTAAAAGAATTCACTCCTCCCCAATTTTTTTTGGAAGAATTTGAGAAAACTTGTTATTAATTCGTTTTTAAATGTTTGATAGAATTTAGCCTTGAAGTGGTCCTTGAGTTTTTCTTTGATGGAATATTTTTCTTTCTGGTTCAATTTCCTTACTCATTATTGATCTGTTCAGATTTTCTATTTCTTCATGATTCAGTCTTACTAGCTTATATGTTTCCATGAATTTACCCATTTCTTCTAAGTTATCTAATTTGCTGCAGTGTAATTATTCATAGTGGTCTCTTATGATTCTTTGTATTTCTGTGGTACCAGTTGTAATGTTCCCTCTTTCACTTCTCATTTTACTTATTTTTCTCTTTGTTAATCTAGCTAAAGTTTTGTCAATTTTGTTTATGTTTTCAAAAACCAATTATTTACTTTGTTTACCTATTGTTTTCTAGTCTCTCATTTATTTCTGCTGTGATCTTTGTTATTTCCTTTGTTCTACTAATTTTGACTTTTTTGTTTGTTTGTTTCTTGAGGCATGACATTAAGTTGTTTATTTGAGATCCATCTTCTTTTTTGTTAGCATGTATTGCTATAAATTTCCCTCTTAGAAACTGCTTTTGCTGCATCTTGTAAGTCTCAGTATGTTGTATTTCCATCTTCATTTGTCTAAAGATATTTTTCAGTTTTCCTTTTGATTTCTTCTTTGATCCATTGGTTGTTCAGGAGCATGTCATTTGATTTCCACAGATGTGTGAATTGTCCAGAATTCCTCCTGTTATTGATTTCTACTTTCATACCACTGTGGTTACAAAAGATACTTGATATAATTTCAATATCCTTAAATTTGCTGAGGTTTGTTTTGTGGCCTAACATATGATCTGATCTATCCTGGAGAATGTTTCATGTGCACCTAAGAAGAATGTATATTCTGCTTCTATTGGATGGAAACAAACAAACAAAATCTAATAAAGCAATTTAGAGGAAGTGAAGATTTTGTAAGAGAAAAGCGTATATATATGTACAATCATGTGCTGTATAACTACATTTGGGTCAATAACAGGCTGCATATATGATTATGGTCCCATAGGATTATAATGCCTATGTATTTTTTTCCTGTAACTTTGCTATGTGTAAATATGTTTAAATACACAAATACCATTATGTTACCATCATGTTACAATTGCCTACAGTATTCAGTACAGTAATATGCTGTATAGATTTGTAGCCTAGTTGCAATAGGCTGTACCATATAGTCTAGGTGTATAGTAAGCTATACTATCTAGGTCTGTGTACGTACATTCTGTGATGTTTTCTCAACAATGAAATCACCTACCCATATATTTCTCAGACATATCCCTGTTGTTAAGTGACACATTACTGTATATATATATATATATTCCAGTCCTATGTTGGTATCTTTAGAGGGAAGATATTGCAATGATAAAACATCAGCATGTTTTATTAAAAAGAAAAAGAGAGAAAAAAGAGCTCTTAGAAATTAAAACTATAAGAATCAGGCTAAAAAACTCAACAGAGGAATCGAAAGATAAAATTGAAGAAATCTTTCAGCAAATAGAGCAAAAAGATAAAGAGATGGAAAATAAAAGAAAAAAAATAGATTAATTTAAGAAGTCCAATACGCAAACAATAGGTGACACAGAAAAAGGGAATAGATAAAATCAGAGAAGAAAATCAACACAGAGATTTTTTTTCTTTATATATATATTTTATTGCACTTTAGGTTCTGGGCTACATGTGCAGAACATGCAGGATTATTGCATAGGTACATACATGGCAATGTGGTTTGCTGCCTCCATCCCCCTGTCACCTATATCTGGCATTTCTTGCCATATTATCCCTCCCCACCCTATCCCTACCAACTGCTGTCCCTCCCCTATGCCCCTACAACAGACCCTTGTGTGTGATGCTGCCCTCCCTGTGTGCATGTGTTCTCATTGTTCAACATCTGCCTATGAATGAGAAAGTGTGGTGTTTGATTTTCTGCTCTTGTGTCAGTTTGCTGAGAATAATGGTTTCCAGATTCATCTATGTCCCTACAAAGGACACTAACTCATCATTTTTTATGGCTGCATAGTATTCCACTGTGTATATGTGCCACATTTTCCTTGTCCAGTCTATCATTGATGGGCATTTGGGTTGGTTCCAGGTCTTTGCTATTGTAAACAGTGCCTCAGTGAACATATGTGTGCATGTGTCTTTATAATAGAACGATTTATAATCCTTTGGGTATACACCCAGTAATGGGATTGCTGGGTCAAATGGAATTTCTATTTCTAGGTCCTTGAGGAATCGCCACACTGTCTTCCACAATGGTTGAACTAATTTGCACTCTCACCAACAGTGTAAAAGTGTTCCTATTTCTCCACATCCTCTCCAGCATCTGTTGTCTCCAGATTTTTTAAGGATCACCATTCTAACTGGCATGAAATGGTATCTCAATGTGGTTTTGATTTACATTTCTCTAATAATCAGTGATGATGAGCATTATTTCATTTGTTGGTCTCATATATGTCTTCTTTTGAAAAGTGTCTGTTCATATCCTTAGCCCACTTTTGGATGGGTTTGTTTGTTGTTTTCTTGTAAATCTGTTTTAGTTCTTTGTAGATTCTAGATATTAGCCATTTGTCAGATGGGTAGATTGCAAAAAATTTTGCCCATTCTATTGGTTGCCAGTTCACCCTAATGTTTGTTTCTTTTGCTGTGCAGAAGCTCTGGAGTTTAGTTAGATCCCATTTGTCTATTTTGGTTTTTGTTGCCAATGCTTTTGGTGTTTTCATCATGAAGTCCTTGCCTATGCCTATGCCCTGAATGGTTTTGCCTAGGTTTTCTTCTAGGGCTTTTATGGTGTTAGGTCTTATGTTTAAATGTTTAATCCATCTGGAGTTAATTTTAGTGTAAGTTGTCAGGAAGGGGTCCAGTTTCTGCTTTCTGCACATGGCTAGCCAGTTTTCCCAACACCATTTATTAAACAGGGACTCCTTTCCCCATTGCTTTTTTTTGTCAGGTTTGTCAAAGATCAGATGGTTGTAGATGTGTGTCATTGCTTCCAAGGCCTCTGTTCTGTTCCATTGGTCTATATCTCTGTTTTGGTACCAGTACCATGCTGTTTTGATTACTGTTTCCTTGTAATATAGTTTGAATTCAGGTAGCGTGATGCCTCCAGCTTTGTTCTTTTTGCTTAGGATTATCTTGGCTATGTGGACTCTCTTTTGGTTCCATATGAAGTTTAAGGTGGTTTTTCTCCAGTTCTGTGAAGAGGGTCATTGGTAGCTTGATGGGGTTAGTGTTGAATCTATAAATTCCTTTGGGCAGTATAGCCATTTTCAAAATATTGATTCTTCCTAACCATGAGCATGGAATGTTTTTCCATCTGTATGTGTCCTCTATTATTTCATTGAGCAGTGGTTTGTAGTTCTCCTTGAAGAGGTTCTTTACATCCTTTGTTAGTTGTATTCCTAGATATTTTATTCTCTTTGTAGCAGTTGTGAATGGCAGTTCATTCTTGATTTGGCTGTCTTTAAGTCTGTTGTTGGTGTATAGGAATGCTTGTGATTTTCGCACATTGATTTTGTATCCTGAGACTTTGCTGAAGTTGCTTATCAGTTTCAGGAGATTCTGAACAAGACAATGGGGTCTTCTAAATATACAATCATGTCATCTGCAAATACAGACAATTTGACTTCTCCTTTCCCAATTGAATACCCTTTATTTCTTTTCTTGCCTGATGGCTCTGGCTAGAACTTCCAATACTATATTGAACAGGAGTGGTGAGAGAGGACATCCTTGTCTAGTGCCAGATTTCAAAGGGAATGCTTCCAGTTTTTGCCCGTTCAGTATGATATTGGCTGTGGGTTTGTCATAAATAGCTTTTATTATTTTGAGATACATTCCATCAATACCTAGTTTATTGAGGGTTTTTAGCATAAAAGCCTGTTGAATTTTTTCCAAAGGCCTTCTCTGCATCTATCAAGATAATTGTGGTTTTTGTCTTTGCTTCTGTTTACATGGTGGATTACATTTATAAACTTGCTTATGTTGAACCAGCCTTGCATCGCTGGGATGAAGCCTACTTGATCCTGATGGATAAGCTTCTTGATGTGCCACTGCTATTGGTTTGCCAGTATTTTACTGAAGATTTTTGCATCTATGTTCATCGTGGATATTGGCCTGAAGTTTTCTTTTTTTTTGTTGAGTCTCTGCCGGGTTTCGGTATCAGGATGATGTTGGTCTCACAACGTGATTTAGGAAGAATTTCCTCTTTTTGGATTGTTTGGAATAGTTTCAGAAGGAGTGGTACTAGCTCCTCTTTGTATGTCTGGTAGAATTCAGCTGTGAACCCATCTGGACCTGGGCTTTTGTTTTTTTGGTTGGTAGGCTGTTAATTGCTGCCTCAACTTCAGCCCTTGTTATTGGTCTGTTCAGGGTTTCAACTTCTTCCTGGTTTAGTCTTGGGTGGGTGCAGGTGTCCAGGAATTTATCCATTTCTTCCAGGTTTACTGGTTTTTGTGCATAGAGTTGTTTGTATAATCTCTGATGGTAGTTTGTATTTCTATGGAATTGGTGGTGACATCCCCTTTATTGTTTTTTATTGCCTCTATTTGATTCTCCCCTCTCTCTCTCTCTCTCTCTCTCTCTTTTTAGTAATCTGGCTAGCAGTCTGTCTATTATGTTGATCTTTTCAAAAACCCAGCTCTTGGATTTATTGATTTTTTGAAGGGTTTTTTTGTGTCTCTATCTCCTTCAGTTCTGCTCTGATCTTAGTTATTTCTTGTCTTCTGCTAGCTTTTGAGTTTTTAGATCTTTCTCCTCTGGCTCTTTCAATTTTGAAGATAGGGCATCAATTTTAGATATTTCCTTGTTTCTCGTGTAGGCATTTATTGTTATAAATTTCCCTCTAGACACTGCTTTCTATGTGTCCCAGAGATTCTGGTGTGTTGTGTCTTTGTTCTCATTGGTTTCAAAGAACATCTTTATTTCTGTATTCATTTCATTGTTTATCCAGTCATCATTTAAGAGCCAGTTGTTCAGTTTCTATGAAGTTGTGCGGATCTGAGTTAGTTCTTAATCCTGAGTTCTAATTTGATTGCACTGTGGTCTGAGAGACTGTTTGTTATGATTTCCTTTCTTTTGCTTTTGCTGAGGAGTGATTTACTTCCAATTATGTGGTCAATTTTAGAGTAGGTGTGATGTGGTGCTGAGAAGAATGTATATTCTGTGGACTTGGGATGGAGAGATCTGTAAATATCTATTGGGTGTGCTTGGTCCAGATCTGACCTCAAGTCCTGGATATCCTTGTTAATTTTCTGTCTCATTTATACGTCTAATATTGGTAGTGGAGTGTTAAAATTTCCCACTATTATTGTGTGGGAGTCTAAGTCTCTTTGTAGGTCTTTACGAACTTGCTTTATGTATCTCTGTGCTCCCGTATTGGGTGCATATATATTTAGGATCGTTAGCTCTTCTTGTTGCATTGATCCTTTTGCCATTATGTAATGCCCTTCTTTGTCTCTTTTGATCTTTGTTGGTTTAAAGTCTATTTTATCAGAGACTAGGATTGCAACTCCTGTTTTTTTTTTCTACTTTTTATTTTTGCTCTCCATTTGCTTGGTAAATCTTCCTCTATCCCTTTATTTTGAGCCTATGTGTGTCCTTGCATGTGAGATGGATTTCCGAGATAGAGCACACTGATGGGTTTTGCCTTTTTATCCAATTTGCCAGTCTTTGTCTTTTGATTAGGGCATTTAGCTCATTTACATTTAAGGTTAATATTATTATTTGTGAATGGGTTTTGCCTTTTTATCCAATTTGCCAGTCTTTGTCTTTTGATTGGGGCATTTAGCTCATTTACATTTAAGGTTAATATTATTATGTGTGAATTTGATCCTGCCATTTTGATACTAGCTGGTTGTTTTGCCCAATAGTTGATGCAGTTTTTTCATTGTGCTGATGCTCTCTACCATTTGGTATGTTTATGGAGTGGCTGGTACTAGTTGTTCCTTTCTATGTTTAGTGCTTCTTTCAGGAGCTCTTATAAGGCAGGCCTGGTGGTGACAAAAATCTCACAGAAATTACTTGTTCATAAAGGATTTTATTTTATTTATTTATTTTTCTGAGATGGGGTTTTGCTCTTGTTACCCAGAATGGAGTGCAATGGTGCAATCTTGGCTCACTGCAACCTCCACCTCCTGGGTTCAAGCAGTTCTCCTGCCTCAGCCTCTGAGTAGCTGGGACTACAGGTGCGCGCCACCATGCCCAGCTAATTTTTGTATTTTTAGTAGAGACGTGGTTTCACCTTGTTGACCAGGATGGTCTTGAGCTCTTGACCTCGTGATCCACTTGCCCCAGCCTCCCAAAGTGCTGGGATTACAGGCGTGAGCCACCGTGCTTTTATTTCTGCTTCACTTATGAAGCTTAATTTGGCTGGATATGAAATTCTAGATTGAAAGTTCTTTTGTTTAAGGATGTTGAACATTGGCCCCCCACTCTCTTCTGGCTTGTAGGGTTTCTACTGAGAGATCCACTGTGAGTCTGATGGGCTTCCCTCTGTGGGTAACCTGAACTTTCTCTCTGGCTGCCCTTAGCATTTTTTCCTTCATTTCAACCCTGGTGAATCTGATGCTTATGTGCCTTGGGGTTGCTCTTCTTGAGGAATATTTTGTGGTGTTCTTTGTATTTCGTGGACTTGAATATTGGCCTGCCTTGCTAGGTTGGGGGCGTTCTCCTGGATAATATCCTAAAGAGTGTTTTCTAGCTTGGATTCACTCTCTCTATCCCATTCAGGTACACCTATCAAATGTAGATTAGGTCTTTTCACATAATCCCATATTTCTTGGAGGATTTGTTCATTTCTTTTCACTTTTTTCTCTAATCTTGCCTTCTCATTTTATTTCATTGAGTTGATCTTCAATCTCTGATATCCTTTCTTCTGCTTGGTCAATTTGGCTATTGAAACTTGTGTATGCTTTGCACAGTTCTTGTGTTGTATTTTTCAGCTGCATTAAGTCATTTATATTCTTCTCTAAGAAATTTATTCTCATTAGCATTTTGTCAAACCTTTCTTCAACGTTCTTAGTTTCTTTGCATTGGGTTAAAACATATTCTTTTAGCTCAGCAAAGTTTGTTATTATACACCTTCTGAAGCCTGTTTCTGTCAATTCATCAGACTCATTCTTCATGCAGCTTTGTTCCCTTGCTGGTGAGAAGTTGTGATCCCTTGCAGGAGGATAGGCATTCTAGTTGTGGGTGTTTTCATCCTTTTTGCACTGGTTTATTCCTATCTTTGTGGATTTATCTACCTCTGCTCTTTGTAGTTGGTGACTTTCAAATGGGGTCTCTGAATGGACATCATTTTCGATGATGTTGAAGTTTTTTCTTTCTGTTTTTTAGCTTTCCTTCTAACAGTCAGGCCCCTCTGCTGTAGGACTGCTGGTGGTCCACTCCAGACCCTGCTTGCCTGGGATCACCTGTGGCAACTGCAGAAAAGTAAGAGTTGCTGCCAGTTTCTTCTTCTGTTATCTTCATCCCAGAAGGATACCTGCCAGATGTCAGCCCAAGCTTTCCTTTATGAGGAGAGCTCCATTTATTTTTGGATAAATGGGAGTCAGGGAGCTGCTTGAGGAGACAGTCTGTCCCTTATAGGAGCTCAAGTGCTGAGCTGAGAGCTCTGTTGTTCCTTTCAAAGTTGCTGGGCAGGTACATTTAAGTCTGCTACAGCTGAACTTATAACCACCTTTTTTCCTAGGTGCTCTGTCCTGGGAAGGTGGGGCTTTATTTATAAGTTCCTGATGTGTTGCTTCCTTTTTGCAGAGATGCCCTGCCCAGGGAGGAGGTAGCCTAGTCACTCTCTGCCAGCACAGGTGTTGCTGAGCTGCCCTGGGCTCTGCCCAGCTGCTGTGTGAACTTCCTTGTGGTTTTGTTTATAGAGGTATAGTTAGAACTGCCTTGTAATGGTGGTCAGCCTCAGTAATGGCAGACTGTCTCTGTAATGGCCAACTGCCTCAGTAGTGGTGGACTGCCTCTGTAATGGCAGACGCCCTTCCCCTCACAGAGCTGGACCATCCTGGTTCCAGCTGTGCTTGCTGGGAAACTCTCAATCCAGAGCGTTTCAGATTGCTGGTCTTTATGGGGATGGGACCCACCGAGCCAGATCACCTGGCTCCCTGTTTCAGCCCCCTTTTTTTCAGTTGAATGAGTGGCTCTGCCTCCCAAGTGTTCCAAGCACCACTTGAAACGGCCACCCAGATTTGTGTGAGTTTTTGTGTGGAGACTCACTGCAGTGGCTGAAACTGCCATGCTGGAAACTCGTGGTGCTCTTCAACCCAGGAATCTCCTGGTCTGTGGACAGTAATAACTCACTAGGAAATGCAGTGATCACTCACCCTCAGCATTGTTCTCACTGGAAACTGCACTCCAGAGCTTTTCCTATTCGGCCATCTTGGATCCTCCCAACACAGAGATTATTTAAGAAAACTTTCCAGAATTGAAAGACATGAGTTACCATATTGAAAGAATCACTAAGTGCCCAACACAATGAATAAAAACATACCCATATCAGTGTAAATTATTATGAAATTTTAGAATGCAGGGGACACAGATAAGATAGAACAGGGTTTCACAGAGAAAATTACACTTACAAAGAAACAGGAATTAGATTTTATCATACTTTGCAGTTGCAATGTTGGAAGTTAGAACAATGGAGCAATGCCTTCAAAATTCTGAGGAAAAACAACCTACGACCTGAAATTCTATACTCAGAAAAATCATCAGTAAAATGTGGGGCTAGAATAAGAACATTTTCAGACATGCATGATTTTAAAAAATGTACTTTCTATCCATCCTGTCTTAGGAAGTTTCTGTAGAATGTGCTCCATCATAACAGGGAATTAAGCCAAAAAGGAAAGGACATGGGGTATAGGAAAGGGAAGATCCAAAACAGAATAAAGGCCAAAGATATGCCTAGGATGATATGGAAGGGTGAGCCAGGACAGCAGCTGTGATACCAGACTATATAGGAACAGTCCAGAAGGCTCCAGAAGATTCTCTGAGATGAAATTGACTGACCATCAATACATTTGAACGTACTGGCAGGAGATTTGGACAACTGGTGAAGAGTTTGAAGTTACTTTAGTATAAGTATATAGAAAACCAAGCAAGCAAAAAGACCAAAAATAATTACTAACTCTAGGGAAAATAAAACAGTTGTTCAGAAAAGGAAAAATGTTTACAACATGGCTCAGCTATGGAAACCATTTGCATAGTTATAAAAATGTAACTGCTGAATACTGATTCAACAAAATTATAATATAACTGCAACTGAAGGATGGGGAAACTGGAAAAGTGTGTGGTGTTTGGTGGGGAGGGTCAGTGAAAGAGAGCTAAATTCTCTGTCTTCCATCATAATAGAAAGTTCATAAATAATGCCTAAAAATGAAAACCCCAAAAGTAGCAATACAAGCATGTATGGAAGGTGGGTCATTTCAGCTGAAAATCATTGCTTCTGAGAAAGGGAAAGTGAAGGTAGGGAAGCTGATAATTTTTGTAACAAACCTGGTGAAATAATTTAATTTAATAAAATACACATGTGTAGCCTTGACATAATATTTTTTTTTTTTAATTAAAAAAATTTAAATTCTAAAATGCCACTCCACTTATAAGGCTATTTATGCCCAAGGGTAATCATGAGACCAGGGAAACGGCTCTGCTTATCACTCAACCCCCACCTTCATTGTTTCAGTTCCTACAAGCCTCTCATATCAGGATTTTCAAAGGTCATGTTGGCAACATCTGATTTTGCCCTGCATGCTGACTTTAGAGCCTAATGCCTGATTAAGACATGCCTACTCTGTATGAGAGGAGCTTCCTGCCTTCAAATAGAGGCTGTTCTGTAACAAACTCTCCAGTTCCCTCCAACTCCCACACTGGGCATAAGAATATGCAAAACCAACTTGAGTTATACAGACTCCTACCCAAGGGCCTATGGGGTTGATGAATGACTGGTGTGGCTGGAGCCAAGGAGGGGTCAGGGGAGGCACTATGGAGGAAGCTGTCAACTCTGTCAACATATTCTGCTTCTTCAAACTGTGCATCAGGGTGGGAGGAGGGAAAGGATCAGGAAAAATAACTAATAGGTACTAGGCTTAATATCTGGGTGATGAAATAATCTGTATAACAAACCCCCGTAACACAAGTTTACCTGTGTAACAAACCTACACATGTACCCCTGAACCTAAAATGAAAGTTAAAAAAAGAAAAAGAAAAACTAAGTAGTATTTTTTTTAAAAACTGCGCCAGCCATCTTATTGCTGCATTAAATCAAAGTATTTCTGAATTGAGGCTTTTTAAGATTTTCCTTTTTTCCCATGTAGTTGAGCACACAAAGTCACAGCTGAAGAAATTGATGTTTTCAGCACCCAGTACTGAGGCATGGTATTAGACTGTTCTTGTGTTGCTATAAAGAAATATCTGAAGCTGGGTAATTTATAAAGAAAAAGGGTTTAATTGGCTCACAGTTCTGCAGGCTGTGCAAGCATGGCTCCAGCATCCACCTCTGCCTGTGGCCTCAGGAAGCTTACAATCATGGTAGAAGAGAAGGGAAGCCAGCATGTCACATGGTGAGAGTGGGAACCAGAGAGGGGAGGTGCCACACTCATGTAAGCAACCAGATCTTGTGTGAACCACCAGAGCAATAACTCGCTCATCACCAAGGGGATAGCTTCTAAGCCATTCTTGAGAAATCTGCCCCCATGATCCAAACACCTCCCACCTGGCTCCACCTCCAACACTGAAAAACACATTTCAACATGAGATTTGGAGGGGACGAACATTCAAACCATATCAGGCATTATACAATAGAAGATGTATGTGTCTGCTGTCCAGCTGAAATGCCTTGTAATAAGGAGAGGGGTTCCAGCAGTCATCAAGGATGCCAAATTGCAAGCAGCAAGTGGAGAAGTAACAGGACTCAGGCAGTTTGATTTTCTTGGCTATATCTTTCACTCAGCTTCCACCTGCCTCACTGTTGGCTACTAGTGGGGTTACCAGAAATCACAGGAGTGCAGCATTCCTGGCAAGGCAGAAGCAAACAAGAGATGAAGGGAACATAAGACTTGAAGCAGTAGTTGGCTCTTTGGCAAAACAAGTATCTTGTTATAACGTCATTCCAAGCTTTAACATATCTTGTACCAAAAAATACAAAATACCAAAGTGAAAGAAAAGCACTAGGCTTCTTAAGGGCCTCATCCAGGAGCCCTCTTAAACCCCATTCAAACACAGTTGTTTCCCTTATCAACTCCAAACGTGTTCATCCCTACCCATGGAGGAGTGCTCAGGTTTCTTTCAGACGGTGATCCAAGCTTGCAAAGACTTGCTGAAGAGCCAGTGTCAGGGGTGCTGACTTAGAAACCCCCATTCTCTGGTTTAGCCACCCCCATGAGATGGCATTTTTGCATGAACAACATGAGGATTCAATGGCTTTCTTTGGTGGGGTGGTGGGGGCGCATTTCAACAAAGCTGCACTTGCGGTAGGAGACACGCATTCAAGTTAATAAAATCTCTCCATCATGCCTTAAGGAAGATAGTATATCTGCCTGAGGTATTGTGTAGGTGTTAGTACAGATTCTCTGGGAAATAGACTCTGGGGGTAGAGATAGGAGTGTAAGAGATTTATTGGGAAGTGAAGTCTGTAAAAGATAAAGGGGGAGAGAGTAGCACTGGGCAGAGAAAGTCTTCAGACTGTGATGAATATCTGATACCTGAAATAAAAGGGAAGAGGAAGCAAAACGGGCAAGGAAAACCTCAGCTCAACCCAATGGAAACTCTGGAACGCAGACTGTCACTAGAGGAGTTCCACATTGGGCAGAAACGGCTACACCCTTGGGCCCCCATCAAGCTCAGTCATTGCTTGGGAGCTGCAGCAGAGCATGGGATCAGTTCCAATGCTCAGGATGCAATCTGAAGGCACTGCCGATGGAAGCTGTCCACTAACTGCCCTTTGCACAGCTGAGCATCAAGTTCTCTTTTTAAAAAAATGTAGAAATGGGGTCTTGCTATATTGCCCAGGCTAGTCTCAAACTCCTGGGCTCAAGCGACCCGCCCCTCTTGGCCTCCCAAACTGCTGGGATTACAAGTATGAGCCACCATGCTCAGCTTATCGAATTCTTTCTTGAAGGAAGTTGTAAACAGCACAGCTGTCACAGTAGGGATAACCATAAAATAATAAAATGCTAAAACATTCTAAATCCATGCCTTAAGCCAGGATTTAATGAATGTGGAAAGAGTATTGCAAAACACTATCTATCATGAAGAGAATATATCGAGCTGATTAAAATTTGAATGGTGTCATTTTCTATCCAGTTTCATATTATAAACTCATTACTTTTAAATTCAGCCTCAGCAACTGTTTATTAATATTCTATTATGTAACAGCTCTATGCTTGATCTACACCCACAAAGAGTTCACAGTTTAAAAATCAAGTAATTGAAACAATACGTGATAAAAAACTAATAGAAATGTATGTGAATTATTGCAGAAGCTCAGGGGAAGGAAGAAGAAAAATATTAAATGATTTAAGCATTTGTTTTACCCTTGAATAAGGGCCCTGTCAATCTACTTCATCACACCAACTCTAGTATGTGTGTTGCTCAACTGAGCTTCCAAAGTGGGTTGGAATAGTTAGGCAGCCAATTATTAGAAACCATCTCTGGAGCAGAAAGTTGAAAGGGAGGTCAAGGTCTCAGTTTCTAAATTTAGACCACACTAGGATACAAATCAGGCCATTTTTAGAAAGTGAAGAACCTACCTCACTGCAACCCAACTGGACTTTAACTCCAAGTGGAGAAAGTTAGGCAGATTTCAGCTATGGAATGGAAAGGTTATGAGCACCTAGTTAATTCTGCTGCTCAAAGGCTAGGAGATGGATTTTTCCCATTGGATTTCTTTTAGTAGTATGGACTTGATGCCCAGGAGTGTAGATAGTGATCGAAGAGTTCACGTGTTCAACCAACCCTGGATGTGCATGGCTCTAGGGTAAGGCTCTGGGTATTGGGGAATGGAGTAGAGTGCAAAACATGGCCCCTGCCATGTTAAGGAGCGGATAGTAGCAGGTTTTGGAAATTCTGCTCCTTGGTTCTATGACTGTCTTCAGGCTTTTCTGGTATCTCTGATCATGACAACCTCAGACTGTCTAAGGCTGCATCTTGCCTGGGCCTTGACTATTACCCTGAGCCCTGCTGCCTCCAGACTGCCTAATTGTTCAGTCTCTAGCTTGTTACTGCTATGACCCTCATTGCCTTAAGGCTGTATGGTCTTAAGATTGCCTGACGCTATTATGCCCACCTGACCTAAGGGGTGGAATTCTCATTATCCTCACAGGCATAGAATGGGATCAGTCTTCGTACCATCCATATTAATGTGTCATTTTCTGCAGTGGCTCAGAAATCAGTGGCATTCTCTGAAGACCTGTCATGCAGGTCTTGAGATGTTTTTATAATGAAAGGAAAAAGTAAGTCCATTCTACATAAATTAATACAAAACCAACTTTCAAGTACACAATGACTTAGAACCCGATGCAGAAAAAAATATTGCATCTTAATGCAGAAAAAATATTCAAAAATGTATTATAGTTTACTGCCAAAGCTTATCCTTTGTTTCCCTGTTCTGAAGAGGGGTAACAGGAATTCTGTTATGTTTTCTTTATTCTTTTCCTTTTCAGCCCATGGTTTTTGTATCTTAGCTACAAATCACCCCATTGGTAAAAGAGGCTCTATTATGAACCACATGCTTCGTCAAAAGTAAACCTCACATTCTTTTCTAATTGTTGCACCCTGACGGGGCGGGGAAGATAACTTTGTTTTCTTAGTGAAGTCACAGACATAAATCTTCCAGGGATTAAGGCCCTTGCAGCGATCCAGCATGCTCACATCATCATGAGGGGTACTTCAGGTTCACTTCTTTCTGGGAAGGAGAGAGAGAAAGAGAGAGAGAGACAGAGAGAGAAAGACAGAAGGGTGGGGAGCGGGGAGGGATTTCTTTTAGAAAAGTCAAATTCTGGAGGAGAGCAGAGCATTTATCAGCCCCCGGCGCAATGTTGACCACTCCACTGGGGCCATACGTTACAGGTCCTAATCTAAGCTTGCATCTAAACAAGGCAAATTTCTTCAATGTTTTTTTCTTATGTTCTGAATCTAATCATGGTGTTTCCTCCTTCTCCCTCTCCTCGTCTCCTCTGCTTAATTTGTTTGGTTGTTTATTTTAACCTGCAGTCCACAATGATAGGGGAGAAAGAACACTGGCCTTGGAATTGCTAGAAAGAAGCAGATTCAAATCCCTTTTCCTCTGCTTTCTGGCTGTGTACTCTTTGGTGCTTGTTCTAAGCCTTTTTCCACAGCTGTTACAGAGGAATCATAATTTTACAAGAATATTGGGGGAACCAAATGACGTAACATAACTAGGTGTCTGGCACAGAGGCCCTGAATAAAATCACCAGTTTCCACTGCCCTGACTAAATGGTCTCCTGAAACAGGACTCACAACTAGCAGTCCACTCCAGGAGCTCACCTCCCCAGAGCAAGAATAGCTGATTTGGAGACAGAAGTCAGCTGCCATGATCAGCTAAGAAGGTCCAAGCTTAAGATGAAAACTCTTCAGCTTGATTGCAAAAATCAGCCGCCATGTACCTCCCAATTGAATTCAAGCTGAAGGCGTGTGCAGAAGTGAAGGAATCCATTTGTTCTTCCCTTGCTCCTCTTCCTGTATTTGAGGAAAATACAGTATCCCAGGGAAATCAAGTTAGAAAAATCAGTTTACATGAGTGATTATGTTTATCAAAATATTTTCCTTTAGACTTGCAAATACTGTCTACTGAACCACCATACTCTATCCCTATCCCCTCTTCCTCTGCACTTCAGCCTCCTCACTTCCTGCTAAAATCATTGTTGCTAAAAATAATCACTTTTGAAATGGTCTAAAGGATTGTTAAATGAGATAAACTGATTGATTGTGTCATTCAAACGGAGACTAGAAAACCCAAGAACACCCTCTGCGGTGATGAATCATGTGGAAACTCCTCAGTCTTGTCATTCCAGGGCTCCCACATTTGGCCCTTACTCACTTTCCATCCTCAGCTTTAACTGGGTTCTAGCCTGAACCTCATTCCAAGGAGGTTGGCCTCCCCAGCTGTCCCTCCCTGCCCTTTCTCCTTCCTCCCAGCCCTTACTCCTTCATTCATCCCAGCCCTGGTTTGAATTTCTCCTCCTTGCCTTTCCACATAGAATTCCCACTCATCCCTCCAGGGCCATCACAAACTCTCTCCAACGCCCTTCCTTCCTGGAGGCAGGCAGCACATAAGTGCTTCAGATTCAGAAGGGTTTCGGTTCAAATCCCTTCTCTGCTACTTATTAGTTGTGAAACTTTGAGCAACTCACTCACGCTTTCCTTGCCTCAGATTTCACAACTGCAAAGTGAGGCTAATACCTCACCGTGTTGTTGGAAAGATTGAGACAGAGTATAGAGCACAGAGGCTGTAAGTAGTAATCAGTAAATAAAGACCATTCTTATTATCCTCTCAAAGTATCTGCCATGCCTCTAACTTATTGGTCAACTAATGGCAGTGCTCTAAAACTTAACCATATTATGTTTTGTTCATGACCAACTGTGGAGATTTTGTGAAAACTTTTATCTTGGAAGAATTCCTGATTGAGGAACATGTAAACCTTATGAGAAAAATTGGATTAGGAAAGCTGAGGTCATGCATGAACCTATAAAATTCATGGTGAATAAGATGATATTCATTAAAGTAAGCCAGTAAAGGCAGAACATTAAACAATGGGACTATAGTAATATTTTATGCATATCAAGTTAGTGATGATTGATTTCCATTCACCATTCCTTGCTTACCAGAAACGTTTCTGGGACTCATTGGCTATGCAGAGTTAAAATGATGCCTATATATTCAGTGCATTCTGTAACAGGTAATGCCTCCTTGAAGAGACACCCTGTCTGTGCCTGTTTCTCCACCCAAACGTTTCATGCATTTTTGACTTGATGATTTGGAACTATTGATTCCAGGTCTGTCTTACAATTATTCTGCCCTCAGTCTGTTTTAGACCATCTCAGCACCCTTGAAGAAACTGACCCATGCTTACATACTGAACTATGGGGGACCACAGTTATCCTTCCTCCTTCCATATTTCTTTTCTCTGCTTCCCCAAACAAAGAGCACCCAGTGCTTGGAGGAAGAGTTAAGCCAGTTTTCACTGAAGGGCTTCTTCTGTCTTGCTCTCAAAGCTTACCCAACCAAGGAGAGGAAATCAAGCACTGTGGGCCCAAATTAGCTCCCTTTTCTTTACAAAGCACCAAAGGTGAGACCCCACTGTCCAGGCCTTCTGAGGGTGTTCCTTGGGGAGATGCCCTTTCTTCTTCACTCATCCTTCTTTCTCTTCTTCGCCTTGAGCCCTCTGCCTTCCCCCCCCCCATGTCCCCTTTGCCATTCTAATGCCTCTACTTTCCCCATTTTTTTCCCAGGGAACATTTTCCATTCTACAAAAATAATTTGACTTCAGGCCCTGAGATTCTTCTAGTGATTAGGCAGCTTTGGCTGTGTCAGGCATTCTCAGGATGCCTCTGGCTTTCCTCCTCAGTGACTGCAGACTCCTGGGAGGGGAGAGAGAAGAGTGATCTAGACTTCTCAATGGGGAAAAGGTGAGGGGACTGCTACTCTGAACTGAGATTTTTTTCTCCCAAATTCCTGAAATTAAACACATCTCACCTTAGGGATTTGTTTCTCTTCAAAGACTTCCAGTTGGGCTCAATTTATGGTACTTCTAGTAACATAACATAGCTCTTTCTTGTGAGAACCTACAGCCATAAAATGATCGTGCCATTATAAAGGTTTCTTGTAAAGGTGAACGTACAAGGTGCCATGCTTAGATTGCTTCTCCCTAAACACTAGGTCTTAAAAATATTTTTTCTATATTTTTTAGATTTCCTATATATTTTTGTGTAACTATAGAGGTACAGAAAGTTGGCAAAGGGAAAAGAGCCTCAGTTTACCCTGCTATGCCTGCAACCCCAACAAATCTAACTACAACATTCCCTATTAGAAGCTAAATCTTGGAACTGCTCAAAAGAAACATAGAAATAAAAGTGAATTCTTATAGGCTAGGATATCTCAATAGGGAAGAAAAAAGGTTATTGATTATATAATAATCTCTAATTCTATTTATCTAACAAAGAACAGTCCACTGTATTGGGATACTTGGCTATTGAATATAATACTGTCCATATATATTTTCCAAATGTGTGTGTGTGTGTGTGTGTGTGTATCTCCATATGAAATTATTCTATGTATATTTTCCTTTTACTCCTAGGTGACAAAGTTCTTATGGACAGGGACCACATCTTACATTTCTTTTGTACCTCCATGGGTCGCTTCCACTCAAAAAGTTATTTTTGAGAACTGATTCTGTACTAGTGGATTAGAGAGATGTCTCTGAGCTCTGTTACCCTGACCATAGCTGCTTGAACTGGGGGTCAGCACCCAACCACCACACAGCCATGTATAGGTTGGCCAGCATCATAGAAAAGTTAGTTTCATGAGATGGCTTTGCCCCTACCCTGGGTGGTGATGGATCAAAAGATCAGCTTGTTTCTTAAAGAGAGTTTAAACAATAGATATAGGATCTTGTCATTAAATGTTTTCTGATTCAAAAATATTCCCTTGGGTAATTGGTGGCAGCAGGGGAAAGAGAAATTGACTCACTAAAATGGACTCAAACATCTGAGAGAATAGCCACTGATGTTGCTGAGTTAGTTACTGACCTTTATGCCCAATGACCAAAACTAACACTGTTTGCTAAAGGATGTTCCAGTGGCCACAAGGCTTAACAGGGCAGCTCTGGGACAGTTTTGCCAATTCCTGTCTTTCTCATGTGTCATTATGTTGAACATCCTTTACTGGAGTTGATTGGAATGTTTCTGTTTCTTGCATTCTGAAGGAACTAACTGACAGGGTGCCCAGTGCTTAGGCGATATAGAAGAGCTTGTGGTCTCTATTCAAAGAGATGGATTTATGAGTGGAAACGTCATTAAGTGGAGTGTTTTAATTTTCTGTGACTGTAGCAAATCACCACAAACTTGGTGCCTTAAATCAATACAAATTTATTCTCTTACAGTTCTGGAGGCCAGAAATCTCAGAACAATTTCACTGGGCTAAAGTCAAAGTGTTAGCAGGGCTGATTTATTCTCAGGGTTCTAGAGGAGAATCCACATTCTTGCCTCTTCTAGACTGAAGATTGCCTGCCTTCCTCAGCCTGTGTCCTTTTCCCGGCATCACTCCAACCTTTGGTTTCCATCATCACATCTCTTACTTCTGTGTGACATGGGCTTCTCCTGTGTTCCTCTTATAAGGATCACTATGATGACACTGGGCCCACCAGGATAATCCAGAAGAATCTTCCCAGGTCAATCATCAATCAATATCCTTAACTTGGTCGCATCTACAGCCCCCTTTGCCACATCAGATAATATTGACAGGTTCTGGGATAAAAACATGGATATCTTGGGGGCTATTATCCAGCTTACTTCAGGGAGCACATCCTGTGAATGATATAAGCAGAGGACTGTGGAGTCCCCAAGAGGGGCAACTGGACCGGGGAGAGAAGGTCAAACACATAAAAACGATCTCAACGAAGCCTCTCTTAATCATAAAAATTTTCCTCTCCCCTTACTCTTGAATCTGTCGGTCACCTCAGGATTCCAAGCGAGATATGGATGTAAAGATTTGCCAAACCCATCCTCAGGGTTTCCCATCCCACCTTGATCAAAGTTAATGGACTTGCCCCTTTCTCAAAATAGAACTTGGAAAGTTGTTCTAGTAGTCTGCTTCCCCCAAACAAGGGAGTGCCATGATCTAGAATCAGAGTCGTAAATGGGAGCAAGATTGCTTTGCTCAGAGATGACAGGAGTTGAGATGGGCAGAGACACCAGGTGGTATTTCTTTGGCAAACTCCCAGGTGTGTGGGTTCCTGACTGTGAATGAAGGACTGTGATTTGAATTGGAGCTGGGATGTGTATCTAAGGAAAACGGTGAGGCATTTATCACCTAGATTTGGGGGAGGGGTTACAAATATAATAACTAGAGAGTCATTACAAATTATTTCAGACACTAAAAAAATTGATATGGGGGAGTTCTATTAGGAAAAAGGCTTTGTTGGAAAATGGGGGGGTTAATTAAGAAGTAGGAGTGTTTATAAGTAGGATGTTCAGAGGAGGTGGTGATGTTGTCATTGTCATTAAATGTTTTCTGATATAAAAATACTCTTGGTACTTACGAAGAAGGCTGATTTTCATTATTAGACATTCACTTATTCATTGTAAAATAAATGCATGTGTGTATGCGTGTGTGCATGCATGTGTATTTCCAACCAAAAGTCAAGAGCACAGAATGTATTATGTACTAGAGATTCAAAGCCTGGCTATGATCAGATAGTTACATGGATATATTAATGATGGATGAATGGAAGGAAGAAGCATGGATGATTTTTCATGACTGGTGCTTTTAGCTCTAAGATCTCTGACTTTGAATCCAGAGGAAGAAGTAGTTTAAAGGATTAGGAGAGTATCCTTTAAAACATTTGCAGTCATTTTTGGTTTATCTCTTCTCGCTAGATTTCATTTTCCAGAAGCCCTTTGGGGCAGGGCCGTCTGTGACTTATGCTCAGGACAATGGAATGTGGCTTTTTCTCAACTTTCACCCAGGAACTCTCATGCTGCCTCTTTGCTTCCTTCTCTACCTATAGACATGGATTTTAAGCTTATCTGGATACTTGTGAATGCTCATGAGGGCCAATTTCCTTGCATTGCTCCACACGAGTTCCTGGATTCCATTTTCTGGAATAATTTAGCAGACTTCGGGGTGAATCAAAAGAAGCCAGTCCCTGAAAAACGTCCATCAACTTTTTAGTTTGATCACCACTTATGCCTTAAGAGTATGTTGTAACAGAGCTGGCCTAGACAGTCTCTCTCCTCCTCCCCTGGCTCTATGGGCTTTCCTCTGGCCCAGCCCACCTGTCCAGGTTCACCTCTTGCCCCATTCCCTCTTTGCAGCCTACACTGAAGCCAAATCAAACTATTCACAGCTGCCTCTGTGCTCCGGACTATGTCAAGTACCCTGTGACTTTGCTTACATAGCTGGAGGGTTCTTTCCTCTTCCTTCATGTCTCTCCATGTTCCCTTTCCTTTCCCCGTCAATCCTTGAGAGCCCACAAGTCCAAAATATTCTACTCTAAAAAGTTTTCATTGACCCATTTCCCCCACCTCCACCCATTTACCAAGTATTCTCTCTTATACATACTTCTATTTGGGCAATGATAAAACTGCAAATAAATTCACAAGAAGGAAAATAAAATCTCAAGCCAATTAGCAAGTGACTACAGTCTGAGAGAAGTCCACAGTGGAGATGAGTAAGAGGCCTTGTAAAGCAGGAGGGCCAAACAGGGATTAAGGGATAATGCTTAAAAAAAGAGGCAAAATAAATAACCAGAGCAGGCTCTGTTGAATCTTACAGAGATGCCCTTCTAGGTTAAACATTTTTGAAGTACAGACATGCAATGCTTAACAAGGAGGATATGTTCTGAGAAATGCATTGTTAGATGATTTAATCATTATGTAAATACCATAGAGGGTACTTACACAAACCTGGATGCTACAGCCTACTATACAGCAATGTTGTAGCCTATTGCTCCTAGGGTACACACCTGTACAGTATGTACTGTACTGAATACTGTGGATAGTTGTAATGCAATGATAAGTATTCATGTATCTAAACATGGAAAAGTACAGTAAAAATACAGTATTTTTGACTGGGAAAGACTTCATGTATGCAGTCCTTTGTTGACCAAAATGGTGTCATGTGGCTAATGAATGCACATTTAACTGGAAAATACAAATATTCCATGACTGAAAGAACTGTGTCTCTGAGAAGCTCTCTACCTCCTCTACCATATATAGATTCTCAGGGATGCACTCAGAGTTTAAGCCAAGGAAAGGGGCACTTTCCAGGGCAGCCACATGCATCCTGGACATCAAAGGGATGACATTGGTCACAGCCAGTTCCCTTGTTCCCAAAGATTTCAGAAGGACATTGGCATCATGGCAAAAGAGCAGTAATGCCAGGGCTCCCATTGGGCATGTCAAGTTGATTTAGAATTAGGCTGAGGAAAGGGGACACTTCGGCCTAGTCCAGGGAGACCATGGGGTATTATTTTCTAGATTGTTCTTAATTTCTCAGCTGAAGGTATTGTAATGTCCTATAAGAGACATTGATTATTTGTGGCCACCTAATATCTCTGAACCGGCTCATCTTTTTCTTTCTGTGTAATAGTTTTATTGAGATGTAATTCACATATTATACAATTTGCCCTTTTAAAGTGTACAATGCAATGGCTTTTAGTATATTTACAGAATTTTGCAACCATTACCTCAATCAATATCACAATATTTTCATTGACTCAAAAGGAAACCTTGGACCCATTAGCCATCATCTCCCAAACCTCCCACCACTGTCCGGCCCTAGGCAATTGATGTGGTTTGGCTGTGTCCCTGCCCAAATCTCATCTTGAATTCCCATATGTTGTGGGAGAGACCCAGTGGGAGGTGATTGAATCATGGGGACAGGTCTTTCCCATGCTGTTCTCATGATTCTGATGGTTTTTAAAATGGGAGTTTCTCTGCACAAGCTCTCTCTTTTTGCTTGCCATCATCCATGTAAGATGTGACTTGCTCCTCCTTGCCTTCTGCCATGATTGTGAGACCTCTGCAGTCACGTGGAGCTGTGAGTTCAATTAAACCTCTTTTGTAAATTGCCCAGTCTCAGATATGTCTTTATCAGAAGCATGAAAATGGACTAATACAGTAGGTTTCCAGGAGTGAAGTGAATCTGCTTGGTTTATCCACACACTTAACTCACCTCATGATTGGTGGTCAGAATTTGCAGGTGATTGCACAGATAAGCCCAGGTATTGAAACAGAACACAGGTGCTGGCCACATGGAGATTATCTATGGGAAGTGTTCTTACTGATTTTGTGCTTAAGTTGCTCCATAATAACCAACAAACGGGAATGACCTTTCCTTTGAAGGAGAATGAACAGCAAACTGGGGAAAAGGAAAGATTACCATGGTTCCTTAAGAGTTGCTAAAGAATACCAACTAGAATCAAGATTGAGAGATACTCTCTGATTGATTCAGGCCCCCATCTGGATTCCTAAGCCATTCTACATGCAAAGTTCTGAGAGTCACTTACAGTGAATTCATGACTTCTTAAAAGCTTATTTAAGCCAGTTACACTGTTCCAAACTTACCAGATATTTGTCCAATACTGTGTTGAATTGATTCATTGGACTTACATAAGGTAAGCCACATTACTCGGCAATGGATGTTCAAGAAAGCAAGACCTTAAGGATATTAAGAAAGATTTTTTTGCAAACCCAAGTCCACCAATGCTTATTCCAAACTTTCAATCTTTAGAGATCAAAAGTCCTACCAGAGGATAAAGCATACCAAAGCCATACAGAAACGTTAGTTTTGGCAAGGTGAGTAAAGAGAAGTGGGAAGAAAGGAAGCAAACAAAATACAGGGAGGAAATTCTACCTTGACTCTCTTCACAGAAGTTTTATTTAAAAACAGCAAACTAACAGTCTTTTCATATCATCAAAAGGACTGCTGTCTTTTCATATCATCGAAAAAATAACTAAAAGAAAGGTATTTGCAATGAGTGGCCTCTGCAGGCTCTGCTCATTTCAATAAATGAAACTCTGAGGTTAAATCCCTTTAGAAATTAAGAAAAGGGCCAAAGTCATGTTCTCAACCTCAGGAGTTGGCTGGTTGGTTGTCTCATTCTAGGTAAGAAGTCCACTCAACCTACATAAATATGGACATTCCATTAGGTCAAACCCCATCCCTGGAACATAACAATTCAATCCAGTGGCCTTTACTAAAGGTACCAAGTCTAACATCCAACAGAAGAGTTAAGAAGTCATTCGCTGTGTTTGTCTGACAGAAATGGATATACGGTTCAAATCCTTTCCAAAAGTTGTCAATTTAGTTAACTTTAAACAATAAAACCCTAACAGTCTACAGAACAATAATGCTACTTGCAAAGTTTAATCCAGTGTAAGAACATTTCTTCCTTCCCTAACATGTAACTGCTCAGCAATGATAAACACATGGGGCTAGAATGGAAAACCTCCCCCTTTTCATGCCTCTCCACTTCAAATTTACTGACTTCAGAACTAGTTAACTCAAATCTACAGTGGGAATTCTTTTTTCTAGCAGAACGCATGTGAGTAGGGTGAATAATGGAAATTATGTTTCATAGTAAAAGCTCCACAAATCTTTCCTGTACAGCCAGTGTAAGCCCAACTGCAACATTTGGCCTGCACTCAAAGAAAGAACCAAATCCAACTGCAACCCCTACTTGGGTACACCTGAATTTATGGCTCATTTCTCCACTTGCTCCATGCTCCATGGGACTGATCTGAGTAAGTTTCATTTTCACTGAAAGAAACCCAACTCCAGGCCACAAAAATCAATAAGAGCCCTGTACTCAGTTTGGCTGCAAAGCTAGAAAACAAGGTGAGAAATGGTCCCTATGTTAATAGAAGGAAATGGAGTACATACACTCACCCACATACAGGCGATTGAACTCACTTCCAGATGGGCTGCCAGAGGAAGCTGATTGTAACCAAGCTGGCTGAGGGCGCAGAAAGTGATTAGTTGTCAGAAACATAACAGTGAGGCCCTCTCTCCCCTGCCCCAAAATATGAAGAAAGACCAGCAACATTAATGTGAATGAGATCTGACTGTATCACTAAGGGCAGCAATTTCTATCTTTTGCTGAGGTCTGAGTGACTTGGTAGGTCATTCAAAAAATACATGTGTGTGTGTGTGTGTGTGTATTAGACATATATAGACATATATATGTTAGATATATATATATTAGACTTAGGGGTACAGGTGCCATTTTGTTACATGGATATGTTACACAGTGGTGAAATCTGGGCTTTTAGCATACCCATTATCTGAATAGCGTATATTGTAGCCATTAAGTGATTTCTCATCCCTCACCGACTTCCCACCCTTCTAAATCTCCAATGTCTGTTAGTCTACCCTCTATGTCCATGTGTACACATTATATGGATCGCACTTTTAAATGAGAACATGTGGTATTTGTCTTTCTGTGTCTCAATTGTTTCACTTAGGATAATGGCCTCCAGTTCCATCCAAGTTGCTGCAAAAGATATGATTTCATTCTTTTTTGTGGTTGAGTAGTATACACACATTATATATATATATATCACATATATTTATATCTCACATGTTCTACATCCAGTCATCCATTGATGGACACTTAGGTTGATTTCATATCTGTCTGAAGTGTGAAGGCAGGAGAACACCTAACAGAGTTAAGAGCAGAGCTCTAACTCTGCAATAGGCACAGTGTTAAACTCTCAACATTTGTCATCACATTGTATCTTCACAAGTGTTAAAGAAAATTCAATCATTTTTCATATTTTGTAGATGAGAAAACAGATGCTAAGAGGGCAGAGGCTTGCCCAAGCCTGTGCAGCTTAGGCACCTGCTGCTGCGTGCCTGTTCTTAGACACATAGTTACCTGCCTTAGGAAGGGTTTCCATGGCCAACCTTGTTCTTTGCAATTCTCGTGCTAGGTAATTCTAGAGTGTATGTACTCCAGTTCTCTCCAGGAATGACCAATTCCATATAGCAAAAACTCCAGCAAGATATATGATGTAGCTTGCTCAGAACTGGCAAGGCCTTTTTTTCCTCGTGCTGTTCCTAATATATGTATTCCCATCACACATGTTCCTGTCAATATACTCTTGATACATATAATGTAGCAGAACCATTTTTCCTGCCTAACTGACCACCTGCTACCCAAAGGTTGTTTATAGAGACATCTACTTCTACCTCGGCGACATGGTGGTAACAGTACAGACTTTCAAGGTGGTTCTGAGTGTGAATCCTGGCCACTGACATATTACCTTGAGTTCCAGATGTAATAGGACCAAGCTCAGCCAGCACGGAGTGACAGGGCATGAGCATGCAGTTCAGGCCTGTGAGGCTGCAGAGAAAGCAGGGCATCCTAGTGCAGAGCTGGCTCACCCTGAGGTATGACTGTGTAAAAACTAAAAGCCACAAGCCAATCATTGTAGGTCAGGCCATGGATGCTGTGAAGTCCTCTAAGCTGAACCTATGGAGTGTCATGGTCCCTTGAATACTGCTGTGAAAGCATCCTGCACCACCAGCACCTGGGAATACTGCCAGGGAAGAGGCCTCTGCCCCCATGCTCTTCAGCAACAGTTCCAGGATGGAGCTTTCCCCCTGTCTCCCACTGGCATCATCCCTCTTTTGTCCATGCCTATGAAGTGACTTATTCCAGAACCTCCTCCACTCCCACCACCCTGTTCTGGGGCTGAGAGAGGGAATCAGAAGTGCTTTAATGAGAAGAGATATGGATGCAATACTGGTTCTGAAGAATTCCAACACTGAGGCAAGATGGTGAACTTGTACCTAAGGCTGCTGGAGGAACAGGGAACTGGGACTCTGCCTGCTTCTGCGCCTTGGGTTCATCCTGCCCAGGGCACAGTCTGCTGAGCCATCAGTACCCCTCTGTTGTGAGGAGTGTTCTGAGATAGGCCTGCACTGGACATTTGCAAGCATCTGGATCCCTGGACTGCTAATAGAAAGAGGTTGGTCTTTCGAAGAAGGTTCAACTTGACTTCTGGACTCCTGGCTATTTTCAGAAAATGTTTTCTGAAACTTCATTCTAGGGATTCAAGGAAACAAATGACCGAAGTTTTAAAACCTGCTTAATTAATGTGCTCTAACTCTGGAAATGATTCAAATGTTTGTCAATCCGTGGTTGGATAAACAAACAGTGGGAAATCCATACAATGAAATACTTTAAAAGGAATGAACTATTATTATTATTATATGTAATAGCAGGAATAAATCTCAAAATAATTATGCTGAGTGAAGAAGTCAGATGAAAAAGGGGCCATACTGCATGATTCCATCCATATAAAGATTTAGAAAACACAGCCTATAGTGACAGAAAACATGTGAGTGGTTGTCTGAGGTTGTGGGTATGGGCCAGGGAGAGTGAGAGGGAAGGATCAAAAAGGGACATCAGGAAACCTTTGGGGTGATCGGTATGTTCACTATTGATTGTGGTGATGGTTTCATGGGTATGTACATATGTAAAACCACCAAACTGTACATGTTGAACATATGTAGCCTATTGCACATCAATAATATGTCAATAAACCTGCAAAAAAAGAAAATATATACAAGATACTTAGCAGTGTTCCTGGCATGCAGTCTGTGCTTGATACATAGGAGCCATTTTGCTGTTTACACACTTGGCCTCACTCTCACCTACTTTAGTGAGAACAGGAGGTAAAGACATGGAGACCCCGATCCTATGATGTATCTCAACTGAACTCTGCCCAAAAGCTGAGGGAAGCTCTGTGTACATCAGAACTAGAGCCAGTTCAGTAGAAATTCAGAAATTGGTTTAGGAACACCTTCCAACCAAGTGACACTTCCCAAAAATCATGTTATAACATCAGTGTTATAGGAGAAAAAAATCTTCTTGAAATATATTTCTGATAATGCCTGTAATTCTGAAAGCACATTTTGGCCTTTTTTCTTACCTGGTCTAGACCGAAGAATTGTTTTGATTTAGTATCAATCAGCCCCTTGATTCTAAAGTGTCGTTACCCAGGTATAGACAGCTCACCGCTCACCCTATGGCAAGAGGACTCTTCCTTCTGGATTTATGCAACCCTGGGCTCTAGTTTGGTTAAGTACTGCGATCAAGCTTCCCCCACAGTCTGAGTTTGTTTCTGCTGAGTTCAACAAACATTTATTCCAAGGATTCATTCATTCCCGTCTCCTTCATAAACATTGAAAATTTCAGAATGTCCCTTGGCCATCCTGTCATTGCTTATATGTGAATTAGGTGGTTGCTTCTTTGGAGAGTCTGAGCGACTCCAGGAAGACCACCTTGATATGACAAAATTCCCACTGCACCCCAGATGATTCTTTTTTCAATTAAGTGTTAACTTTAATATTTAAAGTAGTTGATTTATTTCTAGAGAGGAAAAAGGGGAGAATAATTATATTGGATCAGAGCATAAAACATGAACAAGGAGACAGTTTTTTTCTGAAAGATTCACCAACTTTACCATTTGGGGCCAAGGCCTCCCACTCCCTCTCAAAGGCCTAGCATTAGTAGCCTTTGCATTTGTGTCAGCAAAACCCAGAGAGGGTGCTTCAGCCTGCTCTGAGGATCAGGCACCTAACACTCTAAACAAATGTGTGGTCAATGCCCTATACAAAAAGGGAAATTTCAGCTGCTATTTTAATTAGGTGAAAGCCAATTTGAGACTTCACTAATTTGAAATTTTCTGATTTTCTTGACCCCTGAGTTCAGGCGCTTGGTTACCGGACAAACTCTTTTTGTTTGGCTGGTTGGTTTGGTTCTTGTTTTGTTATTTTTCTGAGCCTCTATCTCCCTGCTCTCTAATCACACAGGAGCTATCATGTTTAATGTAGCTTCATACAGAAGTATCACAAAACTGATCAGAGAAGGTGTAGTTATAAAAACTGACACCCGAAACAGTGAGGAGGCCTGTGGCTGAGTTCTCGGGGTCAGGCTGGAGAGAGGGGAGTCTGCCAGCTTCTTGGCCTCCAATGGCAATGTTGCTTTTTCTTCCAGGCCAGGGGCCTGACTCAGGGACTTCACCTACACCTGCATGTCACACTTGGAATCAGTGTCCATTCAGACTACAGGAAGTCTTAGAGGGACTGGCCTGTCTACAGGAGGGCCATACCACATACACCTCTGTTTGGGGCTTCTGTTAATTCAGAAAGCCAGAGATGTGGGGGGTTGCACCCACCTCAGAAATAACACAGGAGAAGAGAAGCGAGTGTATGCAGGAGAAGTGTCCCCAAAGCCCATTAGTCAGGTGATTGATGGCTGACCCTGGGCAAAAGGGCAAAGTCAGCAAAATGCAACTTTTATTCTACAAATGTTCATTGAGCAACTATTGTACACCAAGCACCACAATAAGCTGTGGAAAATATTGGTGAACAGGAAACAAGAACTTCCTGCTCAGTGAGAGAGACTTTAACTCAAACATCAGACTCTACAGCCAGTGGTCTCCCTGCCATGAGGGTCCCCTTCTCCCTGAGATCCGACTTCTAAGTACATTTTTTGTTCTTTAACAGTAGCATCCTGTTTCTTCTAAATCCTTTGTTCTTTGGCATCCCTATTACTTCAGTACTTTAAAATACTCACTTTCTCCCTTTCCCTCTGTCACAGACTCTCTGACTCCTCCTTCGCCCCTTTCTAACCTCAGTGCCACCGGATTGCCCTCCTTTTCCTGTTTCCCAGCCCAACCCCAGTATCAGGGTGGGGGCCTGAAGGAGCCCGAGGCACTGCAGCAGAGGAGAGAAAAGACAACAACAATGCTAAGCTGGCCAGTGTGGATGCTGGGTTCACCCAGGCTGTGGCAATGAGACAGACACTGATCACCTGCTCTGGCCACACGCGGCCTGAGTTTGATTTGGCCCTCAGTGGCACCACGCCTTATGGGTTTTTTTTTTCTTTTTTTTTGAGATGGAGTCTCACTCTGTTGCCAGGCTGGAGTGCAGTAGTGTGATCGCTGCTCACTGCAACCTCCTTCTCCTGGATTCAAGTGATTCTCCTGCCTCAGCCTCCTGAGTAGCTGGGATCACAGGCACATGCCACCATACCTGGTTAATTTTTGTATTTTTAGAGTAGAGACAGGATTTCACCATCTTGGCCAGACTGATCTTGAACTCCTGACCTCATGATCCACCCGCCTCAGCCTCCCAAAGTGCTGGGATTGCAGGTGTAAGCCACCGCGCCCAGCCACATTATGGGTATTTCTTAATCAGTGCTTGCAAAGATGATAAACCTATGCTACACCAGGGAGATACAGGAGACTGGATTGGAACATTTTTGGGTCGTAAAGGTGCTGTTTAGGGTGCACCACTGAATAAAGACGCCACCAAAGCAGCTACAGCACGTGCCAATTTCAGAGCCAACCTGTGGGATGCTGTCTCAGGAAATGAATTGATGACCCTGATTCTAAACACCCTGTTGAGACTGTGGATTTCACGCAGGATAGTCATTATTTCTTAACTGTGGGACAGGACAAACTGTTATGCATGTATGACTTGAACAAACCCGAAGCAGACCCTAAGGAAATGAGTGGTTGCACCCCTGGTATAAAGAAGGCTCTATGGTGCAGTGAGAATACAGATTCTTTCTGCTGATGACAAAACTGTTCAACGTTGGGATCATGCTACTATGACAGAAGTGAAATCTCTAAATTTTAATATGTCTGTTAGTAGCATGGAATATATTCCTGAGGGAGAGATTTCAGTTGTAACTTATGTACAATCTATTGTTTTTCATAGTGCGGTAAGTTTGGACCCACTGAAACATTTTGAAGCTCCTGCAACCATCAATTCTGCATCTCTTCATCCTGAGAAATAATTTCTTGTTGCAGGTGGTGAAGATTTTAAACTTTATAAGTATGATCATAATAGTGGAGAAGAATTAGAATCCTACAAGGGATACTTCGGTCCTATTCAGTATGTGAGATTTAGTCCTGATGGAGAATTCTGTGCCTGTGATTCTGAAGACGGAATATTGGGACTATGGCAAACGTTGGTAGGAAAAGCATATGACCTGGAAATGTGTGCTTCCTGAAGAAGACAGTGGTGAGCTGCAAAGCCCAAGCTTGGTGTTCCAGAGACAACAGAAGAAATTGCTTCAGATAATTCAGATTGCATCTATTCTTCAACTCCTGATAAGGCCTGAGAGTCAATCATATGCTGCAGTTGGCACACAACTTACAGACTAAAACGAGCAAGCAGAGAAAAGCATCAGCCTTCCAGACTTACTCTCTGCTTAAGGCAGAAAAAGCAGTAAATAATGAGGAAAATAAAGTAGCTCCGGGCTAGAACAACGAACTTGGTGTTACTGAGAACTCAGAAGTATCAGATGAAGGAAGGTGGAGTTGCCCTCCTATAGCACAGCAGCCTGTCATCTTTTTAATGAACATATACAAGCCAACATCCAATTTCTCTTACTACAGTTAGGGTTCTTGTAGCTATTTATGCTATTATGGAGAAAATATATTGGCTTATTTTTCTGACTTTTTTCCTTAAGGCAGAATGCCTGTTTTTTGTTTTGTTTTGTTTTGTTTTTTGCTTTAGTTTTTTGCTTAGTAAAGAAGAGGGGATCCACAGTAAAGTAACTGGTTTAATTTCTCTTTCATTGTACATTGCTTCTAATTGTTTTTAGTTGTCTAAATGAAATCCCTCTAAAACCAATAAAAACACTCTATTTACTGGGGAAAAGAAATATATTGACTGATCATTCACAAATCCTGTGTTACTTTTTTCAAAGACATTTGCTCTTTTAAAAGGTCACCAAGAGAACAGAACCTTATCCCAAAGAGGCATACCTCTCTGGTAGCAGAATTTCTGTCACAGGAAGAGAATGGTAAAAACATATACATTTTTAAAATAGTGACAGCATTTTAATATCCCTTTCTCTGGATGTAATCTCACTTAATTTCATAACAATCACCTGAAGTAGTTAATGATATCACGTAGATAAGGATATAAAATTCAGAAAACTCGGAAAATTCTGGTGTTTTACACAAGATCACACCGCCAAAAATAACAAAGTTTGGAGGCATCAAAGAGGAAGGGGATAAAGGCTTATGGAAACAGTCTGATGCCTACAGATTACTTGGGCACTGTTTATGGATTGGCCTGTTGTCTCATCTTCCACAAACAGGAATCAGCCTCCGTTGTTAAAACCTCTCCACCACCCCTCTGGTGGCCTTGGCCCAGCCCTGGCCATAAAAAGGGATTTCATATCATTAGCGACTTCCCCTTCACAGTTCATTAGCATGAAATGTCTTGGCAGCTGAAATGACAATGGGGACTCCCTCCTCACCAGTGATTTCATGGACAGAAAACATTGCATCCTATGAGCAGCCATTGGGCAGCTGTATCTGCTGCTTTTGTTTGTGGCTGTGACTCAATAGCCAGTTGAGATGCTGGAAAACACACTGGGCATCTGGCAACCAGATGGCAAGCTGGATTTAACTCTGTGCAGTAGATCCAGTGGATAAACTAGTTGGGTCTGGAAACCTAGCTTTGTTCACATTACTAGAAGGCTCTGCTCCCAAGGCTAAGCTGGAGATGGAGGGTGAGCTAAGGCACTCCAGATGGTCCCAAGGAAGAGTGGTGTGTGTGCACATGTAAAGACATACATATAAATATATACATGCACATATATATACACACACACGTATACATGTACACACGCAGTCGTCCACAGTATATGAGTGGACACCAGCGTATACCAAAATCCCCACATGCTCAAGTCCCACAGTAGGCCCTACAGAACTTGTGTATATGAAAATCTGCCCTCCCTACACCCAGGCTTCACATCCCTCAATCTGCATTTCTTGAAAAAAATTCCCCAGAAACCATTGAAAGAATGAGCCAAGTGGTTACAGGACTCAGTGGCCAGTATACTCACGTCATAAATGAACCCTGGTTTTGAAGAGGTGTTTTTCCAATCTGAAATAGTCGAATCACCACATGTAACTCTGTGCATGTAGAGACCTCATAAGACACATCTCTACCACTGGTTGGGATAGTTTAAAGATGGTCCTGCCCGGGATACTATTTAAAATACAGAAGGCAGGGCTCCACCCTGACTTGCTAAAATAGAATCTCTTGGGGTAGGACCTGGAACTGTATTTGGAGAAAATCATCCTGGTAATTTTGCTGTTTAGTTCAATTTGGAAACTACTAGAAAAAAAAATGACCTTTCCAAGTCGTCTTCTATACTGAATTTTATGATTCTCTCTCTGTGTTAAGGGGGGGTTACAGATCTAGTACAGGTAAGACACGTTGGAAACTGAGTCCTAGCAGTGGGCTTAGCATACTTGGTTATTTTAAATGTAGGTGTGGTATCAGCAACTTGCAGGACTGAGGAAATTGAGCAATACCCCAAAACTTACTTGAATTACTGAATCTAATCAAAGTAGTAATGAGTTTTAGCATAATTCCATGAATGGTTTGTATTTTAATAAAACAAACAATAATGTATTACTCAAACTGGATATTTTCTAAGACTTCATAGTATGGGGAAGGAAATACCGGAATTAGTGTCAGAATAACTGTGTTTAGGTGCTGGCTCCTCTGCTTGGCAGGTCTTTGACCTTGAACACGTTAACTAAGTTCTACTTCTTCCAGTCTAGTTTGAATGGATTTACACACGTTTTTATATTACCATGATCATAGTATTATGTAAGATTTTAATCCTGCTTTTTTCACTTAACAGTATATTCTAAATGTTTTCTCATGTCATTAAAAGTTTTCAAAAACATAATTTTAGAGTCTCCATAATATTCCATTATGTAGGTAATATCATAACCACTTCCTGTGGTTAAATATTTGTTATATCCAAGTTCTTACCATTATGAAAAACATTTTGAGAAACATCTTTGCATGCAAAAGTTGTCTACATTTCTTATTACTTCCTTAGAAGGAAATCTCAGAAATAAAATTACTACATCTAAATATATGAATAATTTTCCTGAGACACATTGCAAATTGCTCTTCAGAGAGGCTTAACCAACATGTATTTTATCAGCAGAAAGAGAATTTTCATTTCAATGTCAGCATAACCTTGCCCGCATAAAACATTATTTTCTAAACCTTGCTAATTTTACAGTTTATATATCTTTGCTAGTTTGATGGTCAAAATATATCTTCTCGTTTTAATGTGTACTTTCTATTACGCTACTAATATCAAGTACTTTTCTTACGTTTAGTACTGAGACACCCCACTCACCTCATTGGTAAAATAGAACAACAATCCCTACTCACAGGGATACTGGAAAAACTAATGAAATGATGTTTTTGAATAGTTCTTATGAATGCAATTACATGGTATCTTCAAAGATATAACTCTTAACGATCTCTATTTAGTTGATAGCTATTTATATAAAGACAAATCAATCTCTCATGGGACTGTGGAGTTGAGGGCAAATCCCCCCCAGATCCTTCATCCCATGCATTTCCATGTCATGTTATTAAAGTTCGGTAGCATTAAGAGCTGTAATGAAGGAAACTCAAATAAGGGACAAATGGACCCAGCAGCTTCCATGGCTGTCTCCACATTGTTACTGGCAGTAATTGTAGGTGTTGGGGGTGAGATGACTTGGTCAATTGTATGTTACTCTGGGGCTCCATTTATTTAACAGCAACTTTCCATGGCTACTTCCTTCCTCTTTACCAGTCAGGTCCCTGAGTCATTGCTCAGCTGTAGGTCCCAGCAGCAGTTAACTCTTGCAGCAAGAACCAAGATATTGACCCTTTCTGCATACCCTAGGAACTTGTCTGCTGCATGTAGAGACTGCTTGTTTCAATGAGCATGCACCAAGAGAAAGCTAGAATTCCAAGAATTTCTTTTCTTTTCTTTTTCTTCTTTTTCTTTTTTTTGAGACAGGGTCTTGCTCTGTTGCCCAGGCTGGAGTGTAGTGGTGTGATCTTGGCTCATTGAAACTTCTACCTCCCAGGCTCAAGCTATTCTCATGCCTCGGCCTCCTGAGTAGCTGGAACTAGAAGCACATGCCACCATGCCTGGTTAATTTTTGTATTTTGGGGGAAAGACAGGGTTTCTCCATGTTGCTCAGGTTTGTCTCAAATTCCTGGGCTCAAGTGATGTGCCTGCCTCGGCCTTTCAAAATGTTGAGATTACAGGTGTAAGCCTCCACGGCTGGCCCAAAATTTCTATATTAACTGAATGACTTAGATATTATTGCTCATTTAACTTGATTCTCTCACTTATTTGAAAAGAAAAAATGAAGAAATAAAAACAAAATATGGTAAAGGCCTGAAAACACAGGGTGAATTTTTCAACAAATTCAATGTAAAGCATTCAAGATGTTAAATAATATGTGGTTTTCAAAGGAAAAATATGGTGGATTTAAAAATAATCAATGTTCAGTCTTACTGTAACTTGACTATCAGAGACCTGGAATTAAGCCTTTCTTTTTTCCAGGAACTCTGTCCTCTGTGCCTGGAGGCTGTGACGAAGTGGAAGTTGCAAGGGGAGACTCTGTTCTTTCTTATTTATAATTAAAAAATAAAAAGGGGGATTTGGGAACCACTTGTACTAGTGCCTATAAACCCACAGTAAGGAATTTTGCCCTAGTAGCTCTAAACAGACTATTCTTTTTTCTCCAAATTTATGGAGCAACTTTAAAGGCATTTTGTGTACGTAATTATGCAGTCTGTGTTTTAATTAATTGGGAATTCTGGTTGAGTATGGCCTGCAAAGTTAGACTTTTCGGGTTCAATTTCTTTGGTATATCTGTCCCAGATATTACTTTGTTTTATTTATACAATCTCATGATGTCTCTAATAAACTTGCTTTTTTTTTTTTGTCATCATCAGGTTGCAGAGGGGGAAAAGAAAATAGCTTCTTCGCCTTTTTCAATAAGAGAGACATCATTTTGTCCAGAGAAGCAGCTCAGTTATTATTGCTTCCTTTCTGATGACCAAAATTATACAGTGAGGCACCTGCAGCCCCCTAGAAGTGACAGTGTCTATGATGCTTAGGAAGCATTTGCCAGGGAAGCCTGCATCCATCATCTCACCTTCAACTTGGGTTTATAAAATTGGAGCAGCTCTGGTCAGGGTGGCCCTGGGTTTACTACAGTACAATCTTCCACTCACTCATTGCTTGTGTGGAATGACCATGACCACTGAAAACTGAGAATACCCCAGATGAATCACAGCAGCACATAAAGTCTACACCGCATCAGACATCCCTGACAGATGGAGAGAATCTCAGCAAAGCAGGTTGCTTTGTAAAGAAAACAGAATCCAATTTTGCAAATGTTAATAACAGCTTGTGTATTTTCAAAATTTCAAGCAAAAGTAGAAAATGTCATTACCTCAGATCACAGCTGACACAACCAACTTTGACAAAGAATTATCCTGCATGCAATGAAAACCCGATATAAGGCAGTGATTGGTCAAAACATGGGTGTTAGGTGACTACCCAGACATCAGCAGAGTTGGGGGTTCTACCCTAGTTCTTTTTTGATGAGGGAAAACATTATTTTTAAATGAAGCCTGCCACTTCAGTGTGGAAAACATAAAGCTGTGGGCAATCACCACTATCGTTTAAGGAGTGAGTTTATTTCTTCCGAAGTAAAGTGATGAGTCCAGGCAGCACACTCACTCTATCAGATATGATTTGAAACAGCTGAAAAATAAACCTCTGGCCATAAGATTTTAGGACAGAAATGCTGCCAGGGTTCGAAGTACAGTTCAGAATAATAAAAAGAAAGTAAACAATGCCAAAGGCCAGATGAACCAAAGGAAAGTTCTTACTTCGTTTGTTCTCATGAAATACCATAGAAAAATAATCTGTTAGGCAGCTCTTCTGGAGTCCAAGTTCTTGTGCTCATCTCTTCTTTCTGTGAAAGCTCGGTCCTCTGCAAGCTGTCGTTAAATCGCTTACATGGGTGGATGGGGCCAACCACGATGCTTTTCAGTTTATAGCCAGTGAGAGACTCAAGGCAGATTCTGAAGGCCTTGAACCACTGAAGCCTGACCAGATGAACTTTTCCTTTTGCTATTGTGATATTGCTTTGGTATCAGACCCCTATGGGAGAGCTGAGACCCCTATGATTCTGCTCATGGGAGCAGAATCCTCATGCCTTTTACAACTTCAGTTAGCAAAGAGCATGGCACGGAGCACAGGTGCTGGTGAGAGAAAACAACACATAGGTGAAAGGCTCTGGATTAGGCATTTCAAACAAGAGACACTCATTTTGTCCGACACCCAGAGTTGCCCAATAAACAAGCCAGAAGCTCAACCAGGTGATGAAGGAACAAGGAATGGATGAGTGACAAACTGGACTGTTGATTCTGTTGTAACTGAGGCTTGACTGTATGAACAGGCATGCACTGATTAAACAGACCAGCACCAAAATTTTACCAGCTACCTTGAGACCTGCTGACTGACACTGTCCCTGGAGCCCCTGTTATAATGAGGTCTTTCTGATTACTTACTCCCTTGGATAAAGTCTGAGAGACACGTGCCCTGTGGAATTCCACACTGTAACCAGCCATGCTTCAGAGAGATTCCAGAATAATGATGATATTGCTTATTTAGGCTGAAGGTTATCTGCTCCTCCTCCTC